>NW_027227721.1:0-58467 GCF_037783145.1 Equus przewalskii | reverse complement strand
CGCCCCCGTTGCTTAAGGGGAAGATGTAGGCATTTCGTCTGAGCCGGGTTGGCAAGGTGGAACTGTGGCAGAAGCGGAAGTCCTAATGCGGCCAGTTA
Organism: Equus przewalskii; assembly: GCF_037783145.1. Classification (NCBI taxonomy): domain Eukaryota; kingdom Metazoa; phylum Chordata; class Mammalia; order Perissodactyla; family Equidae; genus Equus; species Equus przewalskii. The sequence continues at coordinate 58,369 of NW_027227721.1, read as the reverse complement.
AGCACTGGGAAGAAATGGCCTTTGAGCTGCCTCTGTATGAGAGTTTCATCGTATGCTGTAACAGCACTGTGGAAAGCGAGTTCTTTCCCAGCTTCCTAAAGAGCTGGAGGCAAGACAGTTTATGGCTTGTCTCCCATTGAAGGATGGAGGCAGTGCTTTGTTCCTCCCACCTCTACAGCAATGGAGGGCGCGGCTGAGAGTAAAGGCGTCTTTCTGCCATTGGTGCTTTCTGACACTCTCCCAACCGTTGCACTTCGTGGTTAGTTAAAAGCCTATTGTCTCTCTCCTCCTCAGCATGTGGAACCACAATCCTATGGGCCTCATCCCCATTGCTCAAGGGGAAGATGTAGGCATTTCGCCTGAGCCGGGTTGGCAAGGTGGAAACGTGCAGGATGCAGATGTCCCAGACTGGAGAGTGAAGTGCTGAAAAGAAACGGCGTTCAGCCTCCTTTGTATGAGATGTTCCCAGGACGCTGTAAGAGCACTGTGGAAAGGGAGTTTTTTCTCCACTTCCTAAAGAGCTGGAAGCAGGCCATGATGTGGTTTGTCTCCCATTGAGGGGTGGATCCAGAACCAGTGCCTTGTGCCTTGCACCTCGAGAGCAATGGAGGGCATGGCTGAGAGCAAAGGGGCCTTTCTGACATAACTGCTTTCCGACGCTCTCTAAGCAGTGTAAAATGGTGGTTGGAAAAAGGCATGCAGTTTATCGCCTCCTAAGCATGTGGATGCTCAATCATTTGGGAATCAGCACAGTCGCTTCAGGGGAAGATGTAGGCATTTCGTCTGAGCCGGGTTGGCAAGGTGGAAATGCGGCAGATGCAGATGTTGCAGATTGGTGAGTTAAGGGCTGAAAAGACACGGTGTTCAGCTGCCTTTGTATGAGACGTTCCCAGGACGCTGTAAGAGAACTGTGGAATGCGAGTGCTTTCCCAGCTTTCTAAAGAGCAGGAAGCTGGACAGTTGCTGGCTTGTCTCCAATTGAAGGATGGAAGCAGTGCTTTGTGCCTTCCACCTCTAGGTCAATGGAGGGTACGGCTGAGAGCAAAGGGCCCTTTCTGACATAGGTGCATCCTGACACTCTCATAACCCGGGCACAATGGCGGTTTGTAAAAAGCCTATTGTCTGCTCCTGCTAAGCGTGCGGAAGCACAGTCATCTGGGCCTCGTCCCCGTTGCTGCAGGGGAAGATGTAGACATTTCGCCTGAGCCGGGTTGGCAAGGTGGAAATGTGGCAGGAGCAGAAGTTCCAAATCTGCGAGTTCAGCGCTGAAAAGAAATGGCATATCAGCTGCCTTTGTATGAGATGTTGCCAGGACACAAAAAGAGCACTGTTGAAAGCGAGTTGTTGCTCAGCTTCCTAAAGAGATGGAAGGAAGATGGTCTGTGGCTTGTCGCCCCTTGAGGGGGGGAGCAAGTGCATTGTGCATTCCACGTCTAGAGCAATGAAGGGCACGGCTGAGAGCAAAGGGGTCTTTGTGACATAGCTCCTTTCCGACACTCTCTCCAGCAGTGCACAATGGTGGTTGGAAAAAGGCGTGCAGCCTATCGCCTCCTAAGCACGTGGACGCTCAATAATTTGGGACTCAGACCATTTGCTTCAGGGGAAGATGTAGGCATTTCGTGATCTCGGAGTGTCCGCCAGGTGGTTCTGGCGTACCCGGCAGGTGATTTTGGCGTGTCCGGCAGGTGGTTCCGCCGTGCTCGGCAGGTGGTTCAGGCATGGCCGTCACGTGGTTCCAGTCTGTCCAGGACGTGTTTCCAGCTTCTCCGGCAGGTGGTTCTGGTACGTCTGAGAGGTGGTTCCGCCATGGCTGGCAGGTGATCCCGGACTGTCCCCCAGGTGGTTCTGGCATAGCCAGCAGTTGATATTGGCCTGTCCGGCAGGTGGTTCCAGCGAGTCGATCAGGTGGCTCCGGCGTTCTTGGCAGGTGGTTCCGGTCTGTCCGGTAGGTGTTTCCGGCGTGTCTGGCACGTGCTTCCGGCACGTCTGAGAGGTGGTTCCGGCATGCGCGGCAGGTGATTCCGTAGTGTCCGCCAGGTGGTTCTGGCATACCCGGCAGGTGATTTTGGCGTGTCCGGCAGGTGATTCAGGCGAGTCGAGCAGGTGGCTCCGGCATGCTCGGCAGGTGCTTTCGGCGTCTCCGGCACTTGGTTCTGGTGTGTCTGAGAGCTGGTTCCGGCATGTCCGGCAGATAATTCCGGGGTGTCCGCCAAGTGGTTCTGGCATACCCAGCAGGTGATTTTGGCGTGTCAGGGAGGTGGTACCGGTGAGTCGAGCAGGTGGTTCCGGCGTGCTCAGCAGGTGGTTCAGGCGGTTCTGGCACGTGGTATCCGTCTGTTCGGGGTGTGGTTCCAGCATCTCATGAACACGTTTCTGGCACGTCTGAGATGTGGTTCCAGCCGGCCCGACAGGTGTTTCCGCAGTGTCCGCCAAGCGGTTCTGGCGTAGTTGGCAGGTGATTTTGGCATGACTGGCAGGTGGTTCCAGCAAGCCTGGCAGGTGATTCCAAAGTGTTCACCAACTGGTTGTGTCGTAGCCGGCAGGTGATTTTTGCGTGATCGGCAGGTGGTTCTGGCGAGTCGAGCAGGTGGTTCCGGCGTGCTCGGCTTGTGCTTCCGGGGTCATTGGCACGGGGTTCTGGCATGTCTGAGAGGTGGTTCCTGCATGCCCGGCAAGTGATTCCGGAGTGTTCGCCAAGTGGTTCTGGCATAGTCGGCAGGTGATTTTGGCATGTCCGGCAGGTGGTTCAGGCGAGTTGAGCAGGTGGTTCCAACGTGCTTGGCAGGTGATTCCGGCGTCTCAGGCACGTGTTTCTGGCACATCTGACAGGTGGTTCCGGCATGCCTGAAAGGTGATTCCGGTCTGTCCGGTAGGTGGTTCCAGCCTGCACGGCATGTGGTTCTGGTACGTCTCAGAGGTGGTTGCGCATGCCCAACAGTTGATTCCGGACTGTCCGCCACATGGTTCTGGCACGTCTGAGAGGTGGTGCCGGCATGCCCGGCAGGTCATCCCAGAGAGTCCTCCAAGTGGTTCTGGCATAACACGCAGGTGATTTTGGCGTGTCTGGCAGGTTGATCCGTTGTGCTTGGCAGGTGGTTCAGGCTTGGCCGGCAGGTGGTTCCAGACTGTCCAGGACGTGTTTCCAGCTTCTCCGGCAGGTGGTTCTGGTACGTCTGAGAGGTGGTTCCGCCATGGCTGGCAGGTGATTCCGGACCGTCCCCCAGGTGGTTCTGGCATAGCCAGCAGTTAATATTGGCCTGTCCGGCAGGTGGTTCCAGCGAGTCGAACAGGTGGCTCCGGCGTGCTCGGCAGGTGGTTCCGGTGTGTCCGGTAGGTGATTCCGGCGTGTCCGGCACGTGCTTCCGGCACGTCTGAGAAGTGCTGCCGGCATGCGAGACAGGAGATTTCGGAGTGTCCGCCAGGTGGTTCTGGCGTACCCGGCAGGTGATTTTGGCGTGTCCGGCAGGTGTTTCAGGCGAGTCGAGCAGGTGGCTCCGGGATGCGCGGCAGTTGATTCCGTAGTGTCCGCCAGCTGGTTCTGGCATACCCGGCAGGTGATTTTGGCGTGTCCGGCAGGTGTTTCTGGCGAGTCGAGCAGGTGGCTCCGGCATGCTCGGCATGTGCTTCCGGCGTCTCCGGCACGTGGTTCTGGTGTGTCTGAGAGCTGGTTCCGGCATGTCCGGCAGATGATTCCGGAGTGTCCGCCAAGTGGTTCTGGCATACCCGGCTGGTGATTTGGGCATGTCAGGTAGGTGGTTCTGGCGAGTCGAGCAGGTGGCTCCGGCGTGCTCGGCAGGTTGTTCAGACGGGTCTGGCAGATGTTTTCCGTCTGTTCGGGGTGTGGTTCCAGCATCTCATGCACATGGTTCTGGCACGTCTGAGATGTGGTTCCGGCCAGCCCGACAGGTGTTTCCACAGTGTCCGCCAAGTGGTACTGGCGTAGTTGGCAGGTGATTTTGGCATGACTGGCAGGTGGTTCCAGCAAGCCCGGCAGGTGATTCCGAAGTGTTCCCCAACTGGTTGTGGCGTAGCCGGCAGGTGATTTTTGCGTGTCCGGCAGGTGGTTCTGGCGAGTCGAGCAGGTGGTTCCGGCCTGCTCGGCACGTGGTTCTGGTACGTGTCAGAGGTGGTTGCGTATGCCCAACAGGTGATTCCGGACTGTCCGCCACGTGATTCTGGCACGTCTGAGAGGTGGTTCCAACATGCCCGGCAGGTCATTCGGAGAGTCGTCCAAGTGGTCCTGGCGTAGCCCGCAGGTGATTTTGGAGTGTCCGGCAGGTGGTTCCGCCGTGCTCGGCAGGTGGTTCAGGCATGGCCGTCACGTGGTTCCAGTCTGTCCAGGACGTGTTTCCAGCTTCTCCGGCAGGTGGTTCTGGTACGTCTGAGAGGTGGTTCCGCCATGGCTGGCAGGTGATCCCGGACTGTCCCCCAGGTGGTTCTGGCATAGCCAGCAGTTGATATTGGCCTGTCCGGCAGGTGGTTCCAGCGAGTCGAACAGGTGGCTCCGGCGTTCTTGGCAGGTGGTTCCGGTCTGTCCGGTAGGTGTTTCCGGCGTGTCTGGCACGTGCTTCCGGCACGTCTGAGAGGTGGTTCCGGCATGCGCGGCAGGTGATTCTGTAGTGTCCGCCAGGTGGCTCTGGCGTACCCGGCAGGTGATTTTGGCGTGTCCGGCAGGTGTTTCTGGCGAGTCGAGCAGGTGGCTCCGGCATGCTCGGCAGGTGCTTCCGGCGTCTCCGGCACTTGGTTCTGGTGTGTCTGAGAGCTGGTTCCGGCATGTCCGGCAGATGATTCCGGAGTGTCCGCCAAGTGGTTCTGGCATACCCGGCTGGTGATTTGGGCATGTCAGGTAGGTGGTTCCGGGGAGTCGAGCAGGTGGCTCCGGCGTGATCGGCAGGTTGTTCAGACGGGTCTGGCAGGTGTTTTCAGTCTGTTCGGGGTGTGGTTCCAGCATCTCATGAACACGTTTCTGGCACGTCTGAGATGTGGTTCCAGCCGGCCCGACAGGTGTTTCCGCAGTGTCCGCCAAGCGGTTCTGGCGTAGTTGGCAGGTGATTTTGGCATGACTGGCAGGTGGTTCCAGCAAGCCTGGCAGGTGATTCCAAAGTGTTCACCAACTGGTTGTGGCGTAGCCGGCAGGTGATTTTTGCGTGATCGGCAGGTGGTTCTGGCGAGTCGAGCAGGTGGTTCCGGCGTGCTCGGCTGGTGCTTCCGGGGTCATTGGCACGTGTTTCTGGCATGTCTGAGAGGTGGTTCCTGCATGCCCGGCAATTCATTCCGGAGTGTTAGCCAAGTGGTTCTGGCATAGTCGGCAGGTGATTTTGGCATGTCCAGCAGGTGGTTCATGCGAGTTGAGCAGGTGGTTCCAACGTGCTTGGCAGTTGCTTCCGGCGTCTCCGGCACGTGTTTCTGGCACATCTGACTGGTGGTTCCGGCATGCCCGAAAGGTGATTCCGGTCTGTCCGGTAGGTGGTTCCAGCCTGCACGGCATGTGGTTCTGTTACGTCTCAGAGGTGGTTGCGCATGCCCAACAGGTGATTCCGGACTGTCCGCCACATGGTTCTGGCACGTCTGAGAGGTGGTTCCGGCATGCCCGGCAGGTCATCCCAGAGAGTCCTCCAAGTGGTTCTGGCATAACACGCAGGTGATTTTGGCGTGTCTGGCAGGTTGTTCCGTTGAGCTTGGCAGGTGGTTCAGGCTTGGCCGGCAGGTGGTTCCAGACTGTCCAGGACGTGTTTCCAGCTTCTCCGGCAGGTGGTTCTGGTACGTCTGAGAGGTGGTTCCGCCATGGCTGGCAGGTGATTCCGGACCGTCCCCCAGGTGGTTCTGGCATAGCCAGCAGTTGATATTGGCCTGTCCGGCAGGTGGTTCCAGCGAGTCGAAGAGGTGGCTCTGGCGTGCTCGGCAGGTGGTTCCGGTCTGTCCGGTAGGTGATTCCGGCGTGTCCGGCACGTGCTTCCGGCACGTCTGAGAGGTGGTTCCGGCATGCGCGACAGGTGGTTTCGGAGTGTCCGCCAGGTGGTTCTGGCGTACCCGGCAGGTGATTTTGGCGTGTCCGGCAGGTGTTTCAGGCGAGTCGAGCAGGTGGCTCCGGCATGCGCGGCAGTTGATTCCGTAGTGTCCGCCAGCTGGTTCTGGCATACCCGGCAGGTGATTTTGGCGTGTCCGGCAGGTGTTTCTGGCGAGTCGAGCAGGTGGCTCCGGCATGCTCGGCATGTGCTTCCGGCGTCTCCAGCACGTGGTTCTGGTGTGTCTGAGAGCTGGTTCCGGCATGTCCGGCAGATGATTCCGGAGTGTCCGCCAAGTGGTTCTGGCATACCCGGCTGGTGATTTGGGCATGTCAGGTAGGTGGTTCCGGCGAGTCGAGCAGGTGGCTCCGGCGTGCTCGGCAGGTTGTTCAGACGGGTCTGGCAGATGTTTTCCGTCTGTTCGGGGTGTGGTTCCAGCATCTCATGCACATGGTTCTGGCACGTCTGAGATGTGGTTCCGGCCAGCCCGACAGGTGTTTCCACAGTGTCCGCCAAGTGGTACTGGCGTAGTTGGCAGGTGATTTTGGCATGACTGGCAGGTGGTTCCAGCAAGCCTGGCAGGTGATTCCGAAGTGTTCCCCAACTGGTTGTGGCGTAGCCGGCAGGTGATTTTTGCGTGTCCGGCAGGTGGTTCTGGCGAGTCGAGCAGGTGGTTCCGGCCTGCTCGGCACGTGGTTCTGGTACGTGTCAGAGGTGGTTGCGTATGCCCAACAGGTGATTCCGGACTGTCCGCCACGTGATTCTGGCACGTCTGAGAGGTGGTTCCAACATGCCCGGCAGGTCATTCGGAGAGTCGTCCAAGTGGTCCTGGCGTAGCCCGCAGGTGATTTTGGCGTGTCCGGCAGGTGGTTCCGCCGTGCTCGGCAGGTGGTTCAGGCATGGCCGTCACGTGGTTCCAGTCTGTCCAGGACGTGTTTCCAGCTTCTCCGGCAGGTGGTTCTGGTACGTCTGAGAGGTGGTTCCGCCATGGCTGGCAGGTGATCCCGGACTGTCCCCCAGGTGGTTCTGGCATAGCCAGCAGTTGATATTGGCCTGTCCGGCAGGTGGTTCCAGCGAGTCGAACAGGTGGCTCCGGCGTTCTTGGCAGGTGGTTCCGGTCTGTCCGGTAGGTGTTTCCGGCGTGTCTGGCACGTGCTTCCGGCACGTCTGAGAGGTGGTTCCGGCATGCGCGGCAGGTGATTCTGTAGTGTCCGCCAGGTGGCTCTGGCGTACCCGGCAGGTGATTTTGGCGTGTCCGGCAGGTGTTTCTGGCGAGTCGAGCAGGTGGCTCCGGCATGCTCGGCAGGTGCTTCCGGCGTCTCCGGCACTTGGTTCTGGTGTGTCTGAGAGCTGGTTCCGGCATGTCCGGCAGATGATTCCGGAGTGTCCGCCAAGTGGTTCTGGCATACCCGGCTGGTGATTTGGGCATGTCAGGTAGGTGGTTCCGGGGAGTCGAGCAGGTGGCTCCGGCGTGATCGGCAGGTTGTTCAGACGGGTCTGGCAGGTGTTTTCAGTCTGTTCGGGGTGTGGTTCCAGCATCTCATGAACACGTTTCTGGCACGTCTGAGATGTGGTTCCAGCCGGCCCGACAGGTGTTTCCGCAGTGTCCGCCAAGCGGTTCTGGCGTAGTTGGCAGGTGATTTTGGCATGACTGGCAGGTGGTTCCAGCAAGCCTGGCAGGTGATTCCAAAGTGTTCACCAACTGGTTGTGGCGTAGCCGGCAGGTGATTTTTGCGTGATCGGCAGGTGGTTCTGGCGAGTCGAGCAGGTGGTTCCGGCGTGCTCGGCTGGTGCTTCCGGGGTCATTGGCACGTGTTTCTGGCATGTCTGAGAGGTGGTTCCTGCATGCCCGGCAAGTCATTCCGGAGTGTTAGCCAAGTGGTTCTGGCATAGTCGGCAGGTGATTTTGGCATGTCCAGCAGGTGGTTCATGCGAGTTGAGCAGGTGGTTCCAACGTGCTTGGCAGTTGCTTCCGGCGTCTCCGGCACGTGTCTCTGGCACATCTGACTGGTGGTTCCGGCATGCCCGAAAGGTGATTCCGGTCTGTCCGGTAGGTGGTTCCAGCCTGCACGGCATGTGGTTCTGTTACGTCTCAGAGGTGGTTGCGCATGCCCAACAGGTGATTCCGGACTGTCCGCCACATGGTTCTGGCACGTCTGAGAGGTGCTTCCGGCATGCCCGGCAGGTCATCCCAGAGAGTCCTCCAAGTGGTTCTGGCATAACACGCAGGTGATTTTGGCGTGTCTGGCAGGTTGTTCCGTTGAGCTTGGCAGGTGGTTCAGGCTTGGCCGGCAGGTGGTTCCAGACTGTCCAGGACGTGTTTCCAGCTTCTCCGGCAGGTGGTTCTGGTACGTCTGAGAGGTGGTTCCGCCATGGCTGGCAGGTGATTCCGGACCGTCCCCCAGGTGGTTCTGGCATAGCCAGCAGTTGATATTGGCCTGTCCGGCAGGTGGTTCCAGCGAGTCGAAGAGGTGGCTCTGGCGTGCTCGGCAGGTGGTTCCGGTCTGTCCGGTAGGTGATTCCGGCGTGTCCGGCACGTGCTTCCGGCACGTCTGAGAGGTGGTTCCGGCATGCGCGACAGGTGGTTTCGGAGTGTCCGCCAGGTGGTTCTGGCGTACCCGGCAGGTGATTTTGGCGTGTCCGGCAGGTGTTTCAGGCGAGTCGAGCAGGTGGCTCCGGCATGCGCGGCAGTTGATTCCGTAGTGTCCGCCAGCTGGTTCTGGCATACCCGGCAGGTGATTTTGGCGTGTCCGGCAGGTGTTTCTGGCGAGTCGAGCAGGTGGCTCCGGCATGCTCGGCATGTGCTTCCGGCGTCTCCGGCACGTGGTTCTGGTGTGTCTGAGAGCTGGTTCCGGCATGTCCGGCAGATGATTCCGGAGTGTCCGCCAAGTGGTTCTGGCATACCCGGCTGGTGATTTGGGCATGTCAGGTAGGTGGTTCCGGCGAGTCGAGCAGGTGGCTCCGGCGTGCTCGGCAGGTTGTTCAGACGGGTCTGGCAGATGTTTTCCGTCTGTTCGGGGTGTGGTTCCAGCATCTCATGCACATGGTTCTGGCACGTCTGAGATGTGGTTCCGGCCAGCCCGACAGGTGTTTCCACAGTGTCCGCCAAGTGGTACTGGCGTAGTTGGCAGGTGATTTTGGCATGACTGGCAGGTGGTTCCAGCAAGCCTGGCAGGTGATTCCGAAGTGTTCCCCAACTGGTTGTGGCGTAGCCGGCAGGTGATTTTTGCGTGTCCGGCAGGTGGTTCTGGCGAGTCGAGCAGGTGGTTCCGGCCTGCTCGGCACGTGGTTCTGGTACGTGTCAGAGGTGGTTGCGTATGCCCAACAGGTGATTCCGGACTGTCCGCCACGTGATTCTGGCACGTCTGAGAGGTGGTTCCAACATGCCCGGCAGGTCATTCGGAGAGTCGTCCAAGTGGTCCTGGCGTAGCCCGCAGGTGATTTTGGCGTGTCCGGCAGGTGGTTCCGCCGTGCTCGGCAGGTGGTTCAGGCATGGCCGTCACGTGGTTCCAGTCTGTCCAGGACGTGTTTCCAGCTTCTCCGGCAGGTGGTTCTGGTACGTCTGAGAGGTGGTTCCGCCATGGCTGGCAGGTGATCCCGGACTGTCCCCCAGGTGGTTCTGGCATAGCCAGCAGTTGATATTGGCCTGTCCGGCAGGTGGTTCCAGCGAGTCGAACAGGTGGCTCCGGCGTTCTTGGCAGGTGGTTCCGGTCTGTCCGGTAGGTGTTTCCGGCGTGTCTGGCACGTGCTTCCGGCACGTCTGAGAGGTGGTTCCGGCATGCGCGGCAGGTGATTCTGTAGTGTCCGCCAGGTGGCTCTGGCATACCCGGCAGGTGATTTTGGGGTGTCCGGCAGGTGTTTCAGGCGAGTCGAGCAGGTGGCTCCGGCATGCTCGGCAGGTGCTTCCGGCGTCTCCGGCACTTGGTTCTGGTGTGTCTGAGAGCTGGTTCCGGCATGTCCGGCAGATGATTCCGGGGTGTCCGCCAAGTGGTTCTGGCATACCCAGCAGGTGATTTTGGCATGTCAGGGACGTGGTACCGGTGAGTCGAGCAGGTGGTTGCGGCGTGCTCAGCAGGTGGTTCAGGCGATTCTGGCAGGTGGTATCCGTCTGTTCGGGGTGTGGTTCCAGCATCTCATGAACACGTTTCTGGCACGTCTGAGATGTGGTTCCAGCCGGCCCGACAGGTGTTTCCGCAGTGTCCGCCAAGCGGTTCTGGCGTAGTTGGCAGGTGATTTTGGCATGACTGGCAGGTGGTTCCAGCAAGCCTGGCAGGTGATTCCAAAGTGTTCACCAACTGGTTGTGGCGTAGCCGGCAGGTGATTTTTGCGTGATCGGCAGGTGGTTCTGGCGAGTCGAGCAGGTGGTTCCGGCGTGCTCGGCTGGTGCTTCCGGGGTCATTGGCACGGGGTTCTGGCATGTCTGAGAGGTGGTTCCTGCATGCCCGGCAAGTGATTCCGGAGTGTTCGCCAAGTGGTTCTGGCATAGTCGGCAGGTGATTTTGGCATGTCTGGCAGGTGGTTCAGGCGAGTTGAGCAGGTGGTTCCAACGTGCTTGGCAGGTGCTTCCGGCGTCTCCGGCACGTGTTTCTGGCACATCTGACTGGTGGTTCCGGCATGCCCGAAAGGTGATTCCGGTCTGTCCGGTAGGTGGTTCCAGCCTGCACGGCATGTGGTTCTGGTACGTCTCAGAGGTGGTTGCGCATGCCCAACAGGTGATTCCGGACTGTCCGCCACATGGTTCTGGCACGTCTGAGAGGTGGTTCCGGCATGCCCGGCAGGTCATCCCAGAGAGTCCTCCAAGTGGTTCTGGCATAACACGCAGGTGATTTTGGCGTGTCTGGCAGGTTGTTCCGTTGTGCTTGGCAGGTGGTTCAGGCTTGGCCGGCAGGTGGTTCCAGACTGTCCAGGACGTGTTTCCAGCTTCTCCGGCAGGTGGTTCTGGTACGTCTGAGAGGTGGTTCCGCCATGGCTGGCAGGTGATTCCGGACCGTCCCCCAGGTGGTTCTGGCATAGCCAGCAGTTGATATTGGCCTGTCCGGCAGGTGGTTCCAGCGAGTCGAACAGGTGGCTCCGGCGTGCTCGGCAGGTGGTTCCGGTCTGTCCGGTAGGTGATTCCGGCGTGTCCGGCACGTGCTTCCGGCACGTCTGAGAGGTGGTTCCGGCATGCGTGACAGGTGGTTTCGGAGTGTCCGCCAGGTGGTTCTGGCGTACCCGGCAGGTGATTTTGGCGTGTCCGGCAGGTGTTTCTGGCGAGTCGAGCAGGTGGCTCCGGCATGCTCGGCAGGTGCTTCCGGCGTCTCCGGCACGTGGTTCTGGTGTGTCTGAGAGCTGGTTCCGGCATGTCCGGCAGATGATTCCGGAGTGTCCGCCAAGTGGTTCTGGCATACCCGGCTGGTGATTTTGGCATGTCAGGTAGGTGGTTCCGGCGAGTCGAGCAGGTGGCTCCGGCGTGCTCGGCAGGTTGTTCAGACGGGTCTGGCAGGTGTTTTCCGTCTGTTCGGGGTGTGGTTCCAGCATCTCATGCACATGGTTCTGGCACGTCTGAGATGTGGTTCCGGCCGGCCCGACAGGTGTTTCCACAGTGTCCGCCAAGTGGTACTGGCGTAGTTGGCAGGTGATTTTGGCATGACCGGCAGGTGGTTCCAGCAAGCCCGGCAGGTGATTCCGAAGTGTTCCCCAACTGGTTGTGGCGTAGCCGGCAGGTGATTTTTGCGTGTCCGGCAGGTGGTTCTGGCGAGTCGAGCAGGTGGTTCCGGCGTGCTCGGCAGGTGCTTCCAGGGTCATTGGCACGTGGTTCTGGCATATCTGAGAGGTGGTTCAGGCATGCCCGGCAGGTGATTCCGGAGTGTTCGCCAAGTGTTTCCGGCATAGCCGGCAGGTGATTTTGCATGTCCAGCGGTCGTTCCGGCGGGTCGAGCCGGTGGTTCCGGCGTGTCCGGCAGGTGGTTCCGGTCTGTCCGGCAGGTGGTTCTGTGGTGTCCGGCACGAGGTTCAGTCTGAGAGGCTGTGCCGGCATGCCCCTCACGTGATTCCGGCTTGTCCCCGAAGTGGTGCTGGTGTAGCGGGCAGGTGATTTTGGCGTGTCCGGCAGGTGGTTCAGGCGAGTTGAGCAGGTGGTTGCGACGTGCTCGGCAGGTGCTTCGAGCGTCTCCGGCACGTGTTTCTGGCACATCTGACTGGTGGTTCCGGCATGCCCAAAAGTTGATTCCGGTCTGTCCGGTAGGTGGTTCCGGCGTGCACGGCACGTGGTTCTGGTACGTCTCAGAGGTGGTTGCGTATGCCCAACAGGTGATTCCGGACTGTCCGCCACGTGCTTCTGGCACGTCTGAGAGGTGGTTCCAACATGCCCGGCAGGTCATTTCGGAGAGTCGTCCAAGCGGTTCTGGCGTAGCCCGCAGGTGATTTTGGCGTGTGCGGCAGGTGGTTCCGCCGTGCTCGGCAGGTGGTTCAGGCATGGCCGTCACGTGGTTCCAGTCTGTCCAGGACGTGTTTCCAGCTTCTCCGGCAGGTGGTTCTGGTACGTCTGAGAGGTGGTTCCGCCATGGCTGGCAGGTGACCCCGGACTGTCCCCCAGGTGGTTCTGGCATAGCCAGCAGTTGATATTGGCCTGTCCGGCAGGTAGTTCCAGCGAGTCGAACAGGTGGCTCCGGCGTTCTTGGCAGGTGGTTCCGGTCTGTCCGGTAGGTGTTTCTGGCGTGTCTGGCACGTGCTTCCGGCACGTCTCAGAGGTGGTTCCGGCATGCGCGGCAGGTGATTCCGTAGTGTCCGCCTGGTGGTTCTGGCATACCCGGCAGGTGATTTTGGCGTGTCCGGCAGGTGTTTCTGGCGATTCGAGCAGGTGGCTCCGGCGTGCTCAGCAGGTGGTTCCGGTCTGTCCGGTAGGTGATTCCGGCGTGTCCGGCACGTGCTTCCGGCACGTCTGAGAGGTGGTTCCGGCATGCGCGACAGGTGGTTTCGGAGTGTCCGCCAGGTGGTTCTGGCGTACCCGGCAGGTGATTTTGGCGTGTCCGGCAGGTGTTTCTGGCGAGTCGAGCAGGTGGCTCCGGCATGCTCGGCAGGTGCTTCCGGCGTCTCCGGCACGTGGTTCTGGTGTGTCTGAGAGCTGGTTCCGGCATGTCTGGCAGATGATTCCGGAGTGTCCGCCAAGTGGTTCTGGCATACCCGGCTGGTGATTTGGGCATGTCAGGTAGGTGGTTCCGGCGAGTCGAGCAGGTGGCTCCGGCGTGCTCGGCAGGTTGTTCAGACGGGTCTGGCAGATGTTTTCCGTCTGTTCGGGGTGTGGTTCCAGCATCTCATGCACATGGTTCTGGCACGTCTGAGATGTGGTTCCGGCCAGCCCGACAGGTGTTTCCACAGTGTCCGCCAAGTGGTACTGGCGTAGTTGGCAGGTGATTTTGGCATGACTGGCAGGTGGTTCCAGCAAGCCTGGCAGGTGATTCCGAAGTGTTCCCCAACTGGTTGTGGCGTAGCCGGCAGGTGATTTTTGCGTGTCCGGCAGGTGGTTCTGGCGAGTCGAGCAGGTGGTTCCGGCCTGCTCGGCACGTGGTTCTGGTACGTGTCAGAGGTGGTTGCGTATGCCCAACAGGTGATTCCGGACTGTCCGCCACGTGATTCTGGCACGTCTGAGAGGTGGTTCCAACATGCCCGGCAGGTCATTCGGAGAGTCGTCCAAGTGGTCCTGGCGTAGCCCGCAGGTGATTTTGGCGTGTCCGGCAGGTGGTTCCGCCGTGCTCGGCAGGTGGTTCAGGCATGGCCGTCACGTGGTTCCAGTCTGTCCAGGACGTGTTTCCAGCTTCTCCGGCAGGTGGTTCTGGTACGTCTGAGAGGTGGTTCCGCCATGGCTGGCAGGTGATCCCGGACTGTCCCCCAGGTGGTTCTGGCATAGCCAGCAGTTGATATTGGCCTGTCCGGCAGGTGGTTCCAGCGAGTCGAACAGGTGGCTCCGGCGTTCTTGGCAGGTGGTTCCGGTCTGTCCGGTAGGTGTTTCCGGCGTGTCTGGCACGTGCTTCCGGCACGTCTGAGAGGTGGTTCCGGCATGCGCGGCAGGTGATTCCGTAGTGTCCGCCAGGTGGCTCTGGCGTACCCGGCAGGTGATTTTGGCGTGTCCGGCAGGTGTTTCTGGCGAGTCGAGCAGGTGGCTCCGGCATGCTCGGCAGGTGCTTCCGGCGTCTCCGGCACTTGGTTCTGGTGTGTCTGAGAGCTGGTTCCGGCATGTCCGGCAGATGATTCCGGAGTGTCCGCCAAGTGGTTCTGGCATACCCGGCTGGTGATTTGGGCATGTCAGGTAGGTGGTTCCGGGGAGTCGAGCAGGTGGCTCCGGCGTGATCGGCAGGTTGTTCAGACGGGTCTGGCAGGTGTTTTCAGTCTGTTCGGGGTGTGGTTCCAGCATCTCATGAACACGTTTCTGGCACGTCTGAGATGTGGTTCCAGCCGGCCCGACAGGTGTTTCCGCAGTGTCCGCCAAGCGGTTCTGGCGTAGTTGGCAGGTGATTTTGGCATGACTGGCAGGTGGTTCCAGCAAGCCTGGCAGGTGATTCCAAAGTGTTCACCAACTGGTTGTGGCGTAGCCGGCAGGTGATTTTTGCGTGATCGGCAGGTGGTTCTGGCGAGTCGAGCAGGTGGTTCCGGCGTGCTCGGCTGGTGCTTCCGGGGTCATTGGCACGTGTTTCTGGCATGTCTGAGAGGTGGTTCCTGCATGCCCGGCAAGTCATTCCGGAGTGTTAGCCAAGTGGTTCTGGCATAGTCGGCAGGTGATTTTGGCATGTCCAGCAGGTGGTTCATGCGAGTTGAGCAGGTGGTTCCAACGTGCTTGGCAGTTGCTTCCGGCGTCTCCGGCACGTGTCTCTGGCACATCTGACTGGTGGTTCCGGCATGCCCGAAAGGTGATTCCGGTCTGTCCGGTAGGTGGTTCCAGCCTGCACGGCATGTGGTTCTGGTACGTCTCAGAGGTGGTTGCGCATGCCCAACAGGTGATTCCGGACTGTCCGCCACATGGTTCTGGCACGTCTGAGAGGTGCTTCCGGCATGCCCGGCAGGTCATCCCAGAGAGTCCTCCAAGTGGTTCTGGCATAACACGCAGGTGATTTTGGCGTGTCTGGCAGGTTGTTCCGTTGAGCTTGGCAGGTGGTTCAGGCTTGGCCGGCAGGTGGTTCCAGACTGTCCAGGACGTGTTTCCAGCTTCTCCGGCAGGTGGTTCTGGTACGTCTGAGAGGTGGTTCCGCCATGGCTGGCAGGTGATTCCGGACCGTCCCCCAGGTGGTTCTGGCATAGCCAGCAGTTGATATTGGCCTGTCCGGCAGGTGGTTCCAGCGAGTCGAAGAGGTGGCTCTGGCGTGCTCGGCAGGTGGTTCCGGTCTGTCCGGTAGGTGATTCCGGCGTGTCCGGCACGTGCTTCCGGCACGTCTGAGAGGTGGTTCCGGCATGCGCGACAGGTGGTTTCGGAGTGTCCGCCAGGTGGTTCTGGCGTACCCGGCAGGTGATTTTGGCGTGTCCGGCAGGTGTTTCAGGCGAGTCGAGCAGGTGGCTCCGGCATGCGCGGCAGTTGATTCCGTAGTGTCCGCCAGCTGGTTCTGGCATACCCGGCAGGTGATTTTGGCGTGTCCGGCAGGTGTTTCTGGCGAGTCGAGCAGGTGGCTCCGGCATGCTCGGCATGTGCTTCCGGCGTCTCCGGCACGTGGTTCTGGTGTGTCTGAGAGCTGGTTCCGGCATGTCCGGCAGATGATTCCGGAGTGTCCGCCAAGTGGTTCTGGCATACCCGGCTGGTGATTTGGGCATGTCAGGTAGGTGGTTCCGGCGAGTCGAGCAGGTGGCTCCGGCGTGCTCGGCAGGTTGTTCAGACGGGTCTGGCAGATGTTTTCCGTCTGTTCGGGGTGTGGTTCCAGCATCTCATGCACATGGTTCTGGCACGTCTGAGATGTGGTTCCGGCCAGCCCGACAGGTGTTTCCACAGTGTCCGCCAAGTGGTACTGGCGTAGTTGGCAGGTGATTTTGGCATGACTGGCAGGTGGTTCCAGCAAGCCTGGCAGGTGATTCCGAAGTGTTCCCCAACTGGTTGTGGCGTAGCCGGCAGGTGATTTTTGCGTGTCCGGCAGGTGGTTCTGGCGAGTCGAGCAGGTGGTTCCGGCGTGCTCGGCAGGTGCTTCCGGGGTCATTGGCACGTGGTTCTGGCATATCTGAGAGGTGGTTCAGGCATGCCCGGCAGGTGATTCCGGAGTGTTCGCCAAGTGTTTCCGGCATAGCCGGCAGGTGATTTTGCATGTCCAGCGGTCGTTCCGGCGGGTCGAGCCGGTGGTTCCGGCGTGTCCGGCAGGTGGTTCCGGTCTGTCCGGCAGGTGGTTCTGTGGTGTCCGGCACGAGGTTCAGTCTGAGAGGCTGTGCCGGCATGCCCCTCACGTGATTCCGGCTTGTCCCCGAAGTGGTGCTGGTGTAGCGGGCAGGTGATTTTGGCGTGTCCGGCAGGTGGTTCAGGCGAGTTGAGCAGGTGGTTGCGACGTGCTCGGCAGGTGCTTCGAGCGTCTCCGGCACGTGTTTCTGGCACATCTGACTGGTGGTTCCGGCATGCCCAAAAGTTGATTCCGGTCTGTCCGGTAGGTGGTTCCGGCGTGCACGGCACGTGGTTCTGGTACGTCTCAGAGGTGGTTGCGTATGCCCAACAGGTGATTCCGGACTGTCCGCCACGTGCTTCTGGCACGTCTGAGAGGTGGTTCCAACATGCCCGGCAGGTCATTTCGGAGAGTCGTCCAAGCGGTTCTGGCGTAGCCCGCAGGTGATTTTGGCGTGTGCGGCAGGTGGTTCCGCCGTGCTCGGCAGGTGGTTCAGGCATGGCCGTCACGTGGTTCCAGTCTGTCCAGGACGTGTTTCCAGCTTCTCCGGCAGGTGGTTCTGGTACGTCTGAGAGGTGGTTCCGCCATGGCTGGCAGGTGACCCCGGACTGTCCCCCAGGTGGTTCTGGCATAGCCAGCAGTTGATATTGGCCTGTCCGGCAGGTAGTTCCAGCGAGTCGAACAGGTGGCTCCGGCGTTCTTGGCAGGTGGTTCCGGTCTGTCCGGTAGGTGTTTCCGGCGTGTCTGGCACGTGCTTCCGGCACGTCTCAGAGGTGGTTCCGGCATGCGCGGCAGGTGATTCCGTAGTGTCCGCCTGGTGGTTCTGGCATACCCGGCAGGTGATTTTGGCGTGTCCGGCAGGTGTTTCTGGCGATTCGAGCAGGTGGCTCCGGCGTGCTCAGCAGGTGGTTCCGGTCTGTCCGGTAGGTGATTCCGGCGTGTCCGGCACGTGCTTCCGGCACGTCTGAGAGGTGGTTCCGGCATGCGCGACAGGTGGTTTCGGAGTGTCCGCCAGGTGGTTCTGGCGTACCCGGCAGGTGATTTTGGCGTGTCCGGCAGGTGTTTCTGGCGAGTCGAGCAGGTGGCTCCGGCATGCTCGGCAGGTGCTTCCGGCGTCTCCGGCACGTGGTTCTGGTGTGTCTGAGAGCTGGTTCCGGCATGTCCGGCAGATGATTCCGGAGTGTCTGCCAAGTGGTTCTGGCATACCCGGCTGGTGATTTGGGCATGTCAGGTAGGTGGTTCCGGCGAGTCGAGCAGGTGGCTCCGGCGTGCTCGGCAGGTTGTTCAGACGGGTCTGGCAGGTGTTTTCCGTCTGTTCGGGGTGTGGTTCCAGCATCTCATGCACATGGTTCTGGCACGTCTGAGATGTGGTTCCGGCCGGCCCGACAGGTGTTTCCACAGTGTCCGCCAAGTGGTACTGGCGTAGTTGGCAGGTGATTTTGGCATGACCGGCAGGTGGTTCCAGCAAGCCCGGCAGGTGATTCCGAAGTGTTCCCCAACTGGTTGTGGCGTAGCCGGCAGGTGATTTTTGCGTGTCCGGCAGGTGGTTCTGGCGAGTCGAGCAGGTGGTTCCGGCGTGCTCGGCAGGTGCTTCCGGGGTCATTGGCACGTGGTTCTGGCATATCTGAGAGGTGGTTCAGGCATGCCCGGCAGGTGATTCCGGAGTGTTCGCCAAGTGTTTCCGGCATAGCCGGCAGGTGATTTTGCATGTCCAGCGGTCGTTCCGGCGGGTCGAGCCGGTGGTTCCGGCGTGTCCGGCAGGTGGTTCCGGTCTGTCCGGCAGGTGGTTCTGTGGTGTCCGGCACGAGGTTCAGTCTGAGAGGCTGTGCCGGCATGCCCCTCACGTGATTCCGGCTTGTCCCCGAAGTGGTGCTGGTGTAGCGGGCAGGTGATTTTGGCGTGTCCGGCAGGTGGTTCAGGCGAGTTGAGCAGGTGGTTGCGACGTGCTCGGCAGGTGCTTCGAGCGTCTCCGGCACGTGTTTCTGGCACATCTGACTGGTGGTTCCGGCATGCCCAAAAGTGGATTCCGGTCTGTCCGGTAGGTGGTTCCGGCGTGCACGGCACGTGGTTCTGGTACGTCTCAGAGGTGGTTGCGTATGCCCAACAGGTGATTCCGGACTGTCCGCCACGTGCTTCTGGCACGTCTGAGAGGTGGTTCCAACATGCCCGGCAGGTCATTTCGGAGAGTCGTCCAAGCGGTTCTGGCGTAGCCCGCAGGTGATTTTGGCGTGTGCGGCAGGTGGTTCCGCCGTGCTCGGCAGGTGGTTCAGGCATGGCCGTCACGTGGTTCCAGTCTGTCCAGGACGTGTTTCCAGCTTCTCCGGCAGGTGGTTCTGGTACGTCTGAGAGGTGGTTCCGCCATGGCTGGCAGGTGACCCCGGACTGTCCCCCAGGTGGTTCTGGCATAGCCAGCAGTTGATATTGGCCTGTCCGGCAGGTAGTTCCAGCGAGTCGAACAGGTGGCTCCGGCGTTCTTGGCAGGTGGTTCCGGTCTGTCCGGTAGGTGTTTCCGGCGTGTCTGGCACGTGCTTCCGGCACGTCTCAGAGGTGGTTCCGGCATGCGCGGCAGGTGATTCCGTAGTGTCCGCCTGGTGGTTCTGGCATACCCGGCAGGTGATTTTGGCGTGTCCGGCAGGTGTTTCTGGCGATTCGAGCAGGTGGCTCCGGCGTGCTCAGCAGGTGGTTCCGGTCTGTCCGGTAGGTGATTCCGGCGTGTCCGGCACGTGCTTCCGGCACGTCTGAGAGGTGGTTCCGGCATGCGCGACAGGTGGTTTCGGAGTGTCCGCCAGGTGGTTCTGGCGTACCCGGCAGGTGATTTTGGCGTGTCCGGCAGGTGTTTCTGGCGAGTCGAGCAGGTGGCTCCGGCATGCTCGGCAGGTGCTTCCGGCGTCTCCGGCACGTGGTTCTGGTGTGTCTGAGAGCTGGTTCCGGCATGTCCGGCAGATGATTCCGGAGTGTCCGCCAAGTGGTTCTGGCATACCCGGCTGGTGATTTGGGCATGTCAGGTAGGTGGTTCCGGCGAGTCGAGCAGGTGGCTCCGGCGTGCTCGGCAGGTTGTTCAGACGGGTCTGGCAGGTGTTTTCCGTCTGTTCGGGGTGTGGTTCCAGCATCTCATGCACATGGTTCTGGCACGTCTGAGATGTGGTTCCGGCCGGCCCGACAGGTGTTTCCACAGTGTCCGCCAAGTGGTACTGGCGTAGTTGGCAGGTGATTTTGGCATGACCGGCAGGTGGTTCCAGCAAGCCCGGCAGGTGATTCCGAAGTGTTCCCCAACTGGTTGTGGCGTAGCCGGCAGGTGATTTTTGCGTGTCCGGCAGGTGGTTCTGGCGAGTCGAGCAGGTGGTTCCGGCGTGCTCGGCAGGTGCTTCCGGGGTCATTGGCACGTGGTTCTGGCATATCTGAGAGGTGGTTCCGGCATGCCCGGCAGGTGATTCCGGAGTGTTCGCCAAGTGTTTCCGGCGTAGCCGGCAGGTGATTTTGCATGTCCAGCGGTCGTTCCGGCGGGTCGAGCCGGTGGTTCCGGCGTGTCCGGCAGGTGTTCCGGTCTGTCCGGCAGGTGGTTCTGTGGTGTCCGGCACGAGGTTCAGTCTGAGAGGCTGTGCCGGCATGCCCCTCACGTGATTCCGGCTTGTCCCCGAAGTGGTGCTGGTGTAGCGGGCAGGTGATTTTGGCGTGTCCGGCAGGTGGTTCAGGCGAGTTGAGCAGGTGGTTGCGACGTGCTCGGCAGGTGCTTCCGGCGTCTCCGGCACGTGTTTCTGGCACATCTGACTGGTGGTTCCGGCATGCCCAAAAGTTGATTCCGGTCTGTCCGGTAGGTGGTTCCGGCGTGCACGGCACGTGGTTCTGGTACGTGTCAGAGGTGGTTGCGTATGCCCAACAGGTGATTCCGGACTGTCCGCCACGTGCTTCTGGCACGTCTGAGAGGTGGTTCCAACATGCCCGGCAGGTCATTTCGGAGAGTCGTCCAAGTGGTTCTGGCGTAGCCCGCAGGTGATTTTGGCGTGTCCGGCAGGTGGTTCCGCCGTGCTCGGCAGGTGGTTCAGGCATGGCCGTCACGTGGTTCCAGTCTGTCCAGGACGTGTTTCCAGCTTCTCCGGCAGGTGGTTCTGGTACGTCTGAGAGGTGGTTCCGCCATGGCTGGCAGGTGATCCCGGACCGTCCCCCAGGTGGTTCTGGCATAGCCAGCAGTTGATATTGGCCTGTCCGGCAGGTGGTTCCAGCGAGTCGAACAGGTGGCTCCGGCGTTCTTGGCAGGTGGTTCCGGTCTGTCCGGTAGGTGTTTCCGGCGTGTCTGGCACGTGGTTCCGGCACGTCTCAGAGGTGGTTCCGGCATGCGCGGCAGGTGATTCCGTAGTGTCCGTCAGGTGGTTCTGGCATACCCGGCAGATGATTTTGGCGTGTCCGGCAGGTGTTTCTGGCGAGTCGAGCAGGTGGCTCCGGCATGCTCGGCAGGTGCTTCCGGCGTCTCCGGCACTTGGTTGTGGTGTGTCTGAGAGCTGGTTCCGGCATGTCCGGCAGATGATTCCGGAGTGTCCGCCAAGTGGTTCTGGCATACCCAGCAGGTGATTTTGGCGTGTCAGGGAGGTGGTACCGGTGAGTCGAGCAGGTGGTTCCGGCGTGCTCAGCAGGTGGTTCAGGCGGTTCTGGCAGGTGGTATCCGTCTGTTCGGGGTGTGGTTCCAGCATCTCATGAACACGTTTCTGGCACGTCTGAGATGTGGTTCCAGCCGGCCCGACAGGTGTTTCCGCAGTGTCCGCCAAGCGGTTCTGGCGTAGTTGGCAGGTGATTTTGGCATGACTGGCAGGTGGTTCCAGCAAGCCTGGCAGGTGATTCCAAAGTGTTCACCAACTGGTTGTGGCGTAGCCGGCAGGTGATTTTTGCGTGATCGGCAGGTGGTTCTGGCGAGTCGAGCAGGTGGTTCCGGCGTGCTCGGCTGGTGCTTCCGGGGTCATTGGCACGGGGTTCTGGCATGTCTGAGAGGTGATTCCTGCATGCCCGGCAAGTGATTCCGGAGTGTTCGCCAAGTGGTTCTGGCATAGTCGGCAGGTGATTTTGGCATGTCCGGCAGGTGGTTCAGGCGAGTTGAGCAGGTGGTTCCAACGTGCTTGTCAGGTGCTTCCGGCGTCTCCGGCACGTGTTTCTGGCACATCTGACAGGTGGTTCCGGCATGCCCGAAAGGTGATTCCGGTCTGTCCGGTAGGTGGTTCCGGCGTGCACGGCACGTGGTTCTGGTACGTCTCAGAGGTGGTTGCGTATGCCCAACAGGTGATTCCGGACTGTCCGCCACGTGCTTCTGGCACGTCTGAGAGGTGGTTCCAACATGCCCGGCAGGTCATTTCGGAGAGTCGTCCAAGCGGTTCTGGCGTAGCCCGCAGGTGATTTTGGCGTGTGCGGCAGGTGGTTCCGCCGTGCTCGGCAGGTGGTTCAGGCATGGCCGTCACGTGGTTCCAGTCTGTCCAGGACGTGTTTCCAGCTTCTCCGGCAGGTGGTTCTGGTACGTCTGAGAGGTGGTTCCGCCATGGCTGGCAGGTGACCCCGGACTGTCCCCCAGGTGGTTCTGGCATAGCCAGCAGTTGATATTGGCCTGTCCGGCAGGTAGTTCCAGCGAGTCGAACAGGTGGCTCCGGCGTTCTTGGCAGGTGGTTCCGGTCTGTCCGGTAGGTGTTTCCGGCGTGTCTGGCACGTGCTTCCGGCACGTCTCAGAGGTGGTTCCGGCATGCGCGGCAGGTGATTCCGTAGTGTCCGCCTGGTGGTTCTGGCATACCCGGCAGGTGATTTTGGCGTGTCCGGCAGGTGTTTCTGGCGATTCGAGCAGGTGGCTCCGGCGTGCTCAGCAGGTGGTTCCGGTCTGTCCGGTAGGTGATTCCGGCGTGTCCGGCACGTGCTTCCGGCACGTCTGAGAGGTGGTTCCGGCATGCGCGACAGGTGGTTTCGGAGTGTCCGCCAGGTGGTTCTGGCGTACCCGGCAGGTGATTTTGGCGTGTCCGGCAGGTGTTTCTGGCGAGTCGAGCAGGTGGCTCCGGCATGCTCGGCAGGTGCTTCCGGCGTCTCCGGCACGTGGTTCTGGTGTGTCTGAGAGCTGGTTCCGGCATGTCCGGCAGATGATTCCGGAGTGTCCGCCAAGTGGTTCTGGCATACCCGGCTGGTGATTTGGGCATGTCAGGTAGGTGGTTCCGGCGAGTCGAGCAGGTGGCTCCGGCGTGCTCGGCAGGTTGTTCAGACGGGTCTGGCAGGTGTTTTCCGTCTGTTCGGGGTGTGGTTCCAGCATCTCATGCACATGGTTCTGGCACGTCTGAGATGTGGTTCCGGCCGGCCCGACAGGTGTTTCCACAGTGTCCGCCAAGTGGTACTGGCGTAGTTGGCAGGTGATTTTGGCATGACCGGCAGGTGGTTCCAGCAAGCCCGGCAGGTGATTCCGAAGTGTTCCCCAACTGGTTGTGGCGTAGCCGGCAGGTGATTTTTGCGTGTCCGGCAGGTGGTTCTGGCGAGTCGAGCAGGTGGTTGCGGCGTGCTCGGCAGGTGCTTCCGGGGTCATTGGCACGTGGTTCTGGCATATCTGAGAGGTGGTTCCGGCATGCCCGGCAGGTGGTTCCGGAGTGTTCGCCAAGTGTTTCCGGCGTAGCCGGCAGGTGATTTTGCATGTCCAGCGGTCGTTCCGGCTGGTCGAGCCGGTGGTTCCGGCGTGTCCGGCAGGTGTTCCGGTCTGTCCGGCAGGTGGTTCTGTGGTGTCCGGCACGAGGTTCAGTCTGAGAGGCTGTGCCGGCATGCCCCTCACGTGATTCCTGCTTGTCCCCGAAGTGGTGCTGGTGTAGCGGGCAGGTGATTTTGGCGTGTCCGGCAGGTGGTTCAGGCGAGTTGAGCAGGTGGTTGCGACGTGCTCGGCAGGTGCTTCCGGCGTCTCCGGCACGTGTTTCTGGCACATCTGACTGGTGGTTCCGGCATGCCCAAAAGTTGATTCCGGTCTGTCCGGTAGGTGGTTCCGGCGTGCACGGCACGTGGTTCTGGTACGTGTCAGAGGTGGTTGCGTATGCCCAACAGGTGATTCCGGACTGTCCGCCACGTGCTTCTGGCACGTCTGAGAGGTGGTTCCAACATGCCCGGCAGGTCATTTCGGAGAGTCGTCCAAGTGGTTCTGGCGTAGCCCGCAGGTGATTTTGGCGTGTCCGGCAGGTGGTTCCGCCGTGCTCGGCAGGTGGTTCAGGCATGGCCGTCACGTGGTTCCAGTCTGTCCAGGACGTGTTTCCAGCTTCTCCGGCAGGTGGTTCTGGTACGTCTGAGAGGTGGTTCCGCCATGGCTGGCAGGTGATCCCGGACCGTCCCCCAGGTGGTTCTGGCATAGCCAGCAGTTGATATTGGCCTGTCCGGCAGGTGGTTCCAGCGAGTCGAACAGGTGGCTCCGGCGTTCTTGGCAGGTGGTTCCGGTCTGTCCGGTAGGTGTTTCCGGCGTGTCTGGCACGTGGTTCCGGCACGTCTCAGAGGTGGTTCCGGCATGCGCGGCAGGTGATTCCGTAGTGTCCGTCAGGTGGTTCTGGCATACCCGGCAGATGATTTTGGCGTGTCCGGCAGGTGTTTCTGGCGAGTCGAGCAGGTGGCTCCGGCATGCTCGGCAGGTGCTTCCGGCGTCTCCGGCACTTGGTTGTGGTGTGTCTGAGAGCTGGTTCCGGCATGTCCGGCAGATGATTCCGGAGTGTCCGCCAAGTGGTTCTGGCATACCCAGCAGGTGATTTTGGCGTGTCAGGGAGGTGGTACCGGTGAGTCGAGCAGGTGGTTCCGGCGTGCTCAGCAGGTGGTTCAGGCGGTTCTGGCAGGTGGTATCCGTCTGTTCGGGGTGTGGTTCCAGCATCTCATGAACACGTTTCTGGCACGTCTGAGATGTGGTTCCAGCCGGCCCGACAGGTGTTTCCGCAGTGTCCGCCAAGCGGTTCTGGCGTAGTTGGCAGGTGATTTTGGCATGACTGGCAGGTGGTTCCAGCAAGCCTGGCAGGTGATTCCAAAGTGTTCACCAACTGGTTGTGGCGTAGCCGGCAGGTGATTTTTGCGTGATCGGCAGGTGGTTCTGGCGAGTCGAGCAGGTGGTTCCGGCGTGCTCGGCTGGTGCTTCCGGGGTCATTGGCACGGGGTTCTGGCATGTCTGAGAGGTGATTCCTGCATGCCCGGCAAGTGATTCCGGAGTGTTCGCCAAGTGGTTCTGGCATAGTCGGCAGGTGATTTTGGCATGTCTGGCAGGTGGTTCAGGCGAGTTGAGCAGGTGGTTCCAACGTGCTTGTCAGGTGCTTCCGGCGTCTCCGGCACGTGTTTCTGGCACATCTGACAGGTGGTTCCGGCATGCCCGAAAGGTGATTCCGGTCTGTCCGGTAGGTGGTTCCGGCGTGCACGGCACGTGGTTCTGGTACGTCTCAGAGGTGGTTGCGTAAGCCCAACAGGTGATTCCGGACTGTCCGCCACGTGCTTCTGGCACGTCTGAGAGGTGGTTCCAACATGCCCGGCAGGTCATTTCGGAGAGTCGTCCAAGCGGTTCTGGCGTAGCCCGCAGGTGATTTTGGCGTGTGCGGCAGGTGGTTCCGCCGTGCTCGGCAGGTGGTTCAGGCATGGCCGTCACGTGGTTCCAGTCTGTCCAGGACGTGTTTCCAGCTTCTCCGGCAGGTGGTTCTGGTACGTCTGAGAGGTGGTTCCGCCATGGCTGGCAGGTGACCCCGGACTGTCCCCCAGGTGGTTCTGGCATAGCCAGCAGTTGATATTGGCCTGTCCGGCAGGTAGTTCCAGCGAGTCGAACAGGTGGCTCCGGCGTTCTTGGCAGGTGGTTCCGGTCTGTCCGGTAGGTGTTTCCGGCGTGTCTGGCACGTGCTTCCGGCACGTCTCAGAGGTGGTTCCGGCATGCGCGGCAGGTGATTCCGTAGTGTCCGCCTGGTGGTTCTGGCATACCCGGCAGGTGATTTTGGCGTGTCCGGCAGGTGTTTCTGGCGATTCGAGCAGGTGGCTCCGGCGTGCTCAGCAGGTGGTTCCGGTCTGTCCGGTAGGTGATTCCGGCGTGTCCGGCACGTGCTTCCGGCACGTCTGAGAGGTGGTTCCGGCATGCGCGACAGGTGGTTTCGGAGTGTCCGCCAGGTGGTTCTGGCGTACCCGGCAGGTGATTTTGGCGTGTCCGGCAGGTGTTTCTGGCGAGTCGAGCAGGTGGCTCCGGCATGCTCGGCAGGTGCTTCCGGCGTCTCCGGCACGTGGTTCTGGTGTGTCTGAGAGCTGGTTCCGGCATGTCCGGCAGATGATTCCGGAGTGTCCGCCAAGTGGTTCTGGCATACCCGGCTGGTGATTTGGGCATGTCAGGTAGGTGGTTCCGGCGAGTCGAGCAGGTGGCTCCGGCGTGCTCGGCAGGTTGTTCAGACGGGTCTGGCAGGTGTTTTCCGTCTGTTCGGGGTGTGGTTCCAGCATCTCATGCACATGGTTCTGGCACGTCTGAGATGTGGTTCCGGCCGGCCCGACAGGTGTTTCCACAGTGTCTGCCAAGTGGTACTGGCGTAGTTGGCAGGTGATTTTGGCATGACCGGCAGGTGGTTCCAGCAAGCCCGGCAGGTGATTCCGAAGTGTTCCCCAACTGGTTGTGGCGTAGCCGGCAGGTGATTTTGGCGTGTCCGGCAGGTGGTTCTGGCGAGTCGAGCAGGTGGTTGCGGCGTGCTCGGCAGGTGCTTCCGGGGTCATTGGCACGTGGTTCTGGCATATCTGAGAGGTGGTTCCGGCATGCCCGGCAGGTGGTTCCGGAGTGTTCGCCAAGTGTTTCCGGCGTAGCCGGCAGGTGATTTTGCATGTCCAGCGGTCGTTCCGGCTGGTCGAGCCGGTGGTTCCGGCGTGTCCGGCAGGTGTTCCGGTCTGTCCGGCAGGTGGTTCTGTGGTGTCCGGCACGAGGTTCAGTCTGAGAGGCTGTGCCGGCATGCCCCTCACGTGATTCCTGCTTGTCCCCGAAGTGGTGCTGGTGTAGCGGGCAGGTGATTTTGGCGTGTCCGGCAGGTGGTTCAGGCGAGTTGAGCAGGTGGTTGCGACGTGCTCGGCAGGTGCTTCCGGCGTCTCCGGCACGTGTTTCTGGCACATCTGACTGGTGGTTCCGGCATGCCCAAAAGTTGATTCCGGTCTGTCCGGTAGGTGGTTCCGGCGTGCACGGCACGTGGTTCTGTTACGTGTCAGAGGTGGTTGCGTATGCCCAACAGGTGATTCCGGACTGTCCGCCACGTGCTTCTGGCACGTCTGAGAGGTGGTTCCAACATGCCCGGCAGGTCATTTCGGAGAGTCGTCCAAGTGGTTCTGGCGTAGCCCGCAGGTGATTTTGGCGTGTCCGGCAGGTGGTTCCGCCGTGCTCGGCAGGTGGTTCAGGCATGGCCGTCACGTGGTTCCAGTCTGTCCAGGACGTGTTTCCAGCTTCTCCGGCAGGTGGTTCTGGTACGTCTGAGAGGTGGTTCCGCCATGGCTGGCAGGTGATCCCGGACCGTCCCCCAGGTGGTTCTGGCATAGCCAGCAGTTGATATTGGCCTGTCCGGCAGGTGGTTCCAGCGAGTCGAACAGGTGGCTCCGGCGTTCTTGGCAGGTGGTTCCGGTCTGTCCGGTAGGTGTTTCCGGCGTGTCTGGCACGTGGTTCCGGCACGTCTCAGAGGTGGTTCCGGCATGCGCGGCAGGTGATTCCGTAGTGTCCGTCAGGTGGTTCTGGCATACCCGGCAGATGATTTTGGCGTGTCCGGCAGGTGTTTCTGGCGAGTCGAGCAGGTGGCTCCGGCATGCTCGGCAGGTGCTTCCGGCGTCTCCGGCACTTGGTTGTGGTGTGTCTGAGAGCTGGTTCCGGCATGTCCGGCAGATGATTCCGGAGTGTCCGCCAAGTGGTTCTGGCATACCCAGCAGGTGATTTTGGCGTGTCAGGGAGGTGGTACCGGTGAGTCGAGCAGGTGGTTCCGGCGTGCTCAGCAGGTGGTTCAGGCGGTTCTGGCAGGTGGTATCCGTCTGTTCGGGGTGTGGTTCCAGCATCTCATGAACACGTTTCTGGCACGTCTGAGATGTGGTTCCAGCCGGCCCGACAGGTGTTTCCGCAGTGTCCGCCAAGCGGTTCTGGCGTAGTTGGCAGGTGATTTTGGCATGACTGGCAGGTGGTTCCAGCAAGCCTGGCAGGTGATTCCAAAGTGTTCACCAACTGGTTGTGGCGTAGCCGGCAGGTGATTTTTGCGTGATCGGCAGGTGGTTCTGGCGAGTCGAGCAGGTGGTTCCGGCGTGCTCGGCTGGTGCTTCCGGGGTCATTGGCACGGGGTTCTGGCATGTCTGAGAGGTGATTCCTGCATGCCCGGCAAGTGATTCCGGAGTGTTCGCCAAGTGGTTCTGGCATAGTCGGCAGGTGATTTTGGCATGTCTGGCAGGTGGTTCAGGCGAGTTGAGCAGGTGGTTCCAACGTGCTTGTCAGGTGCTTCCGGCGTCTCCGGCACGTGTTTCTGGCACATCTGACAGGTGGTTCCGGCATGCCCGAAAGGTGATTCCGGTCTGTCCGGTAGGTGGTTCCGGCGTGCACGGCACGTGGTTCTGGTACGTCTCAGAGGTGGTTGCGTAAGCCCAACAGGTGATTCCGGACTGTCCGCCACGTGCTTCTGGCACGTCTGAGAGGTGGTTCCAACATGCCCGGCAGGTCATTTCGGAGAGTCGTCCAAGCGGTTCTGGCGTAGCCCGCAGGTGATTTTGGCGTGTGCGGCAGGTGGTTCCGCCGTGCTCGGCAGGTGGTTCAGGCATGGCCGTCACGTGGTTCCAGTCTGTCCAGGACGTGTTTCCAGCTTCTCCGGCAGGTGGTTCTGGTACGTCTGAGAGGTGGTTCCGCCATGGCTGGCAGGTGACCCCGGACTGTCCCCCAGGTGGTTCTGGCATAGCCAGCAGTTGATATTGGCCTGTCCGGCAGGTAGTTCCAGCGAGTCGAACAGGTGGCTCCGGCGTTCTTGGCAGGTGGTTCCGGTCTGTCCGGTAGGTGTTTCCGGCGTGTCTGGCACGTGCTTCCGGCACGTCTCTGAGGTGGTTCCGGCATGCGCGGCAGGTGATTCCGTAGTGTCCGCCTGGTGGTTGTGGCATACCCGGCAGGTGATTTTGGCGTGTCCGGCAGGTGTTTCTGGCGATTCGAGCAGGTGGCTCCGGCGTGCTCAGCAGGTGGTTCCGGTCTGTCCGGTAGGTGATTCCGGCGTGTCCGGCACGTGCTTCCTGCACGTCTGAGAGGTGGTTCCGGCATGCGCGACAGGTGGTTTCGGAGTGTCCGCCAGGTGGTTCTGGCGTACCCGGCAGGTGATTTTGGCGTGTCCGGCAGGTGTTTCTGGCGAGTCGAGCAGGTGGCTCCGGCATGCTCGGCAGGTGCTTCCGGCGTCTCCGGCACGTGGTTCTGGTGTGTCTGAGAGCTGGTTCCGGCATGTCCGGCAGATGATTCCGGAGTGTCCGCCTAGTGGTTCTGGCATACCCGGCTGGTGATTTGGGCATGTCAGGTAGGTGGTTCCGGGGAGTCGAGCAGGTGGCTCCGGCGTGATCGGCAGGTTGTTCAGACGGGTCTGGCAGGTGTTTTCCGTCTGTTCGGGGTGTGGTTCCAGCATCTCATGAACACGTTTCTGGCACGTCTGAGATGTGTTTCCAGCCGGCCCGACAGGTGTTTCCGCAGTGTCCGCCAAGCGGTTCTGGCGTAGTTGGCAGGTGATTTTGGCATGACTGGCAGGTGGTTCCAGCAAGCCTGGCAGGTGATTCCAAAGTGTTCACCAACTGGTTGTGGCGTAGCCGGCAGGTGATTTTTGCGTGATCGTCAGGTGGTTCTGGCGAGTCGAGCAGGTGGTTCCGGCGTGCTCGGCTGGTGCTTCCGGGGTCATTGGCACGTGGTTCTGGCATGTCTGAGAGGTGGTTCCTGCATGCCCGGCAAGTCATTCCGGAGTGTTGGCCAAGTGGTTCTGGCATAGTCGGCAGGTGATTTTGGCATGTCCAGCAGGTGGTTCATGCGAGTTGAGCAGGTGGTTCCAATGTGCTTGGCAGTTGCTTCCGGCATCTCCGGCACGTGTTTCTGGCACATCTGACTGGTGGTTCCGGCATGCCCGAAAGGTGATTCCGGTCTGTCCGGTAGGTGGTTCCAGCCTGCACGGCATGTGGTTCTGTTACGTCTCAGAGGTGGTTGCGCATGCCCAACAGGTGATTCCGGACTGTCCGCCACATGGTTCTGGCACGTCTGAGAGGTGCTTCCGGCATGCCCGGCAGGTCATCCCAGAGAGTCCTCCCAGTGGTTCTGGCATAAGACGCAGGTGATTTTGGCGTGTCTGGCAGGTTGTTCCGTTGAGCTTGGCAGGTGGTTCAGGCTTGGCCGGCAGGTGGTTCCAGACTGTCCAGGACGTGTTTCCAGCTTCTCCGGCAGGTGGTTCTGGTACGTCTGAGAGGTGGTTCCGCCATGGCTGGCAGGTGATTCCGGACCGTCCCCCAGGTGGTTCTGGCATAGCCAGCAGTTGATATTGGCCTGTCCGGCAGGTGGTTCCAGCGAGTCGAAGAGGTGGCTCTGGCGTGCTCGGCAGGTGGTTCCGGTCTGTCCGGTAGGTGATTCCGGCGTGTCCGGCACGTGCTTCCGGCACGTGCTTCCGGCACGTCTGAGAGGTGGTTCCGGCATGCGCGACAGGTGGTTTCGGAGTGTCCGCCAGGTGGTTCTGGCGTACCCGGCAGGTGATTTTGGCGTGTCCGACAGGTGTTTCTGGCGAGTCGAGCAGGTGGCTCCGGCATGCTCGGCAGGTGCTTCCGGCGTCTCCGGCACGTGGTTCTGGTGTGTCTGAGAGCTGGTTCCGGCATGTCCGGCAGATGATTCCGGAGTGTCCGCCAAGTGGTTCTGGCATACCCGGCTGGTGATTTGGGCATGTCAGGTAGGTGGTTCCGGCGAGTCGAGCAGGTGGCTCCGGCGTGCTCGGCAGGTTGTTCAGACGGGTCTGGCAGGTGTTTTCCGTCTGTTCGGGGTGTGGTTCCAGCATCTCATGCACATGGTTCTGGCACGTCTGAGATGTGGTTCCGGCCGGCCCGACAGGTGTTTCCACAGTGTCCGATAAGTGGTACTGGCGTAGTTGGCAGGTGATTTTGGCATGACCGGCAGGTGGTTCAAGCAAGCCCGGCAGGTGATTCCGAAGTGTTCCCCAACTGGTTGTGGCGTAGCCGGCAGGTGATTTCTGCGTGATCGGCAGGTGGTTCTGGCGAATCGAGCAGGTGGTTCCGGCGTGCTCGGCTGGTGCTTCCGGGTTCATTGGCACGGGGTTCTGGCATGTCTGAGAGGTGGTTCCTGCATGCCCGGCAAGTGATTCCGGAGTGTTCGCCAAGTGGTTCTGGCATAGTCGGCAGGTGATTTTGGCATGTCCGGCAGGTGGTTCAGGCGAGTTGAGCAGGTGGTTCCAACGTGCTTGGCAGGTGCTTCCGGCGTCTCCGGCACGTGTTTCTGGCACATCTGACAGGTGGTTCCGGCATGCCCGAAAGGTGATTCCGGTCTGTCCGGTAGGTGGTTCCAGCCTGCACGGCATGTGGTTCTGGTACGTCTCAGAGGTGGTTGCGCATGCCCAACAGGTGATTCCGGACTGTCCGCCACATGGTTCTGGCACGTCTGTGAGGTGGTTCCGGCATGCCCGGCAGGTCATCCCAGAGAGTCCTCCAAGTGGTTCTGGCATTACACGCAGGTGATTTTGGCGTGTCTGGCAGGTTGTTCCGTTGTGCTTGGCAGGTGGTTCAGGCTTGGCCGGCAGGTGGTTCCAGACTGTCCAGGACGTGTTTCCAGCTTCTCCGGCAGGTGGTTCTGGTACGTCTGAGAGGTGGTTCCGCCATGGCTGGCAGGTGATTCCGGACCGTCCCCCAGGTGGTTCTGGCATAGCCAGCAGTTGATATTGGCCTGTCCGGCAGGTGGTTCCAGCGAGTCGAACAGGTGGCTCCGGCGTGCTCGGCAGGTGGTTCCGGTCTGTCCGGTAGGTGATTCCGGCGTGTCCGGCACGTGCTTCCGGCACGTCTGAGAGGTGGTTCCGGCATGCGCGACAGGTGGTTTCGGAGTGTCCGCCAGGTGGTTCTGGCGTACCCGGCAGGTGATTTTGGCGTGTCCGGCAGGTGTTTCTGGCGAGTCGAGCAGGTGGCTCCGGCATGCTCGGCAGGTGCTTCCGGCGTCTCCGGCACTTGGTTCTGG
The DNA here is from genome assembly GCF_037783145.1 of Equus przewalskii. Classification (NCBI taxonomy): domain Eukaryota; kingdom Metazoa; phylum Chordata; class Mammalia; order Perissodactyla; family Equidae; genus Equus; species Equus przewalskii. The sequence goes on along the minus strand of NW_027227721.1, from coordinate 26,876 downwards.
TGTGTCTGAGAGCTGGTTCCGGCATGTCCGGCAGATGATTCCGGAGTGTCCGCCAAGTGGTTCTGGCATACCCGGCTGGTGATTTGGGCATGTCAGGTAGGTGGTTCCGGGGAGTCGAGCAGGTGGCTCCGGCGTGATCGGCAGGTTGTTCAGACGGGTCTGGCAGGTGTTTTCAGTCTGCTCGGGGTGTGGTTCCAGCATCTCATGAACACGTTTCTGGCACGTCTGAGATGTGGTTCCAGCCGGCCCGACAGGTGTTTCCGCAGTGTCCGCCAAGCGGTTCTGGCGTAGTTGTCAGGTGATTTTGGCATGACTGGCAGGTGGTTCCAGCAAGCCTGGCAGGTGATTCCAAAGTGTTCACCAACTGGTTGTGGCGTAGCCGGCAGGTGATTTTTGCGTGATCGGCAGGTGGTTCTGGCGAGTCGAGCAGGTGGTTCCGGCGTGCTCGGCTGGTGCTTCCGGGGTCATTGGCACGTGTTTCTGGCATGTCTGAGAGGTGGTTCCTGCATGCCCGGCAAGTCATTCCGGAGTGTTAGCCAAGTGGTTCTGGCATAGTCGGCAGGTGATTTTGGCATGTCCAGCAGGTGGTTCATGCGAGTTGAGCAGGTGGTTCCAACGTGCTTGGCAGTTGCTTCCGGCGTCTCCGGCACGTGTTTCTGGCACATCTGACTGGTGGTTCCGGCATGCCCGAAAGGTGATTCCGGTCTGTCCGGTAGGTGGTTCCAGCCTGCACGGCATGTGGTTCTGTTACGTCTCAGAGGTGGTTGCGCATGCCCAACAGGTGATTCCGGACTGTCCGCCACATGGTTCTGGCACGTCTGAGAGGTGGTTCCGGCATGCCCGGCAGGTCATCCCAGAGAGTCCTCCAAGTGGTTCTGGCATAAGACGCAGGTGATTTTGGCGTGTCTGGCAGGTTGTTCCGTTGAGCTTGGCAGGTGGTTCAGGCTTGGCCGGCAGGTGGTTCCAGACTGTCCAGGACGTGTTTCCAGCTTCTCCGGCAGGTGGTTCTGGTACGTCTGAGAGGTGGTTCCGCCATGGCTGGCAGGTGATTCCGGACCGTCCCCCAGGTGGTTCTGGCATAGCCAGCAGTTGATATTGGCCTGTCCGGCAGGTGGTTCCAGCGAGTCGAAGAGGTGGCTCTGGCGTGCTCGGCAGGTGGTTCCGGTCTGTCCGGTAGGTGATTCCGGCGTGTCCGGCACGTGCTTCCGGCACGTCTGAGAGGTGGTTCCGGCATGCGCGACAGGTGGTTTCGGAGTGTCCGCCAGGTGGTTCTGGCGTACCCGGCAGGTGATTTTGGCGTGTCCGGCAGGTGTTTCAGGCGAGTCGAGCAGGTGGCTCCGGCATGCGCGGCAGTTGATTCCGTAGTGTCCGCCAGCTGGTTCTGGCATACCCGGCAGGTGATTTTGGCGTGTCCGGCAGGTGTTTCTGGCGAGTCGAGCAGGTGGCTCCGGCATGCTCGGCATGTGCTTCCGGCGTCTCCGGCACGTGGTTCTGGTGTGTCTGAGAGCTGGTTCCGGCATGTCTGGCAGATGATTCCGGAGTGTCCGCCAAGTGGTTCTGGCATACCCGGCTGGTGATTTGGGCATGTCAGGTAGGTGGTTCCGGCGAGTCGAGCAGGTGGCTCCGGCGTGCTCGGCAGGTTGTTCAGACGGGTCTGGCAGGTGTTTTCCGTCTGTTCGGGGTGTGGTTCCAGCATCTCATGCACATGGTTCTGGCACGTCTGAGATGTGGTTCCGGCCGGCCCGACAGGTGTTTCCACAGTGTCCGCCAACTGGTACTGGCGTAGTTGGCAGGTGATTTTGGCATGACCGGCAGGTGGTTCCAGCAAGCCCGGCAGGTGATTCCGAAGTGTTCCCCAACTGGTTGTGGCGTAGCCGGCAGGTGATTTTGGCGTGTCCGGCAGGTGGTTCTGGCGAGTCGAGCAGGTGGTTCCGGCGTGCTCGGCAGGTGCTTCCGGGGTCATTGGCACGTGGTTCTGGCATATCTGAGAGGTGGTTCCGGCATGCCCGGCAGGTGATTCCGGAGTGTTCGCCAAGTGTTTCCGGCGTAGCCGGCAGGTGATTTTGCATGTCCAGCGGTCGTTCCGGCGGGTCGAGCCGGTGGTTCCGGCGTGTCCGGCAGGTGTTCCGGTCTGTCCGGCAGGTGGTTCTGTGGTGTCCGGCACGAGGTTCAGTCTGAGAGGCTGTGCCGGCATGCCCCTCACGTGATTCCGGCTTGTCCCCGAAGTGGTGCTGGTGTAGCGGGCAGGTGATTTTGGCGTGTCCGGCAGGTGGTTCAGGCGAGTTGAGCAGGTGGTTGCGACGTGCTCGGCAGGTGCTTCCGGCGTCTCCGGCACGTGTTTCTGGCACATCTGACTGGTGGTTCCGGCATGCCCAAAAGTTGATTCCGGTCTGTCCGGTAGGTGGTTCCAGCGTGCACGGCACGTGGTTCTGGTACGTGTCAGAGGTGGTTGCGTATGCCCAACAGGTGATTCCGGACTGTCCGCCACGTGCTTCTGGCACGTCTGAGAGGTGGTTCCAACATGCCCGGCAGGTCATTTCGGAGAGTCGTCCAAGTGGTTCTGGCGTAGCCCGCAGGTGATTTTGGCGTGTCCGGCAGGTGGTTCCGCTGTGCTCGGCAGGTGGTTCAGGCATGGCCGTCACGTGGTTCTAGTCTGTCCAGGACGTGTTTCCAGCTTCTCCGGCAGGTGGTTCTGGTACGTCTGAGAGGTGGTTCCGCCATGGCTGGCAGGTGATCCCGGACTGTCCCCCAGGTGGTTCTGGCATAGCCAGCAGTTGATATTGGCCTGTCCGGCAGGTGGTTCCAGCGAGTCGAACAGGTGGCTCCGGCGTTCTTGGCAGGTGGTTCCGGTCTGTCCGGTAGGTGTTTCCGGCGTGTCTGGCACGTGGTTCTGGCACGTCTCAGAGGTGGTTCCGGCATGCGCGGCAGGTGATTCCGTAGTGTCCGTCAGGTGGTTCTGGCATACCCGGCAGGTGATTTTGGCGTGTCCGGCAGGTGTTTCTGGAGAGTCGAGCAGGTGGCTCCGGCATGCTCGGCAGGTGCTTCCGGCGTCTCCGGCACTTGGTTCTGGTGTGTCTGAGAGCTGGTTCCGGCATGTCCGGCAGATGATTCCGGAGTGTCCGCCAAGTGGTTCTGGCATACCCAGCAGGTGATTTTGGCGTGTCAGGGAGGTGGTACCGGTGAGTCGAGCAGGTGGTTCCGGCGTGCTCAGCAGGTGGTTCAGGCGGTTCTGGCAGGTGGTATCCGTCTGTTCGGGGTGTGGTTCCAGCATCTCATGAACACGTTTCTGGCACGTCTGAGATGTGGTTCCAGCCGGCCCGACAGGTGTTTCCGCAGTGTCCGCCAAGCAGTTCTGGCGTAGTTGGCAGGTGATTTTGGCATGACTGGCAGGTGGTTCCAGCAAGCCTGGCAGGTGATTCCAAAGTGTTCACCAACTGGTTGTGGCGTAGCCGGCAGGTGATTTTTGCGTGATCGGCAGGTGGTTCCGGCGAGTCGTGCAGGTGGTTCCGGTGTGCTCGGCAGGTGCTTCCGGGGTCATTGGCACGGGGTTCTGGCATGTCTGAGAGGTGGTTCCTGCATGCCCGGCAAGTGATTCCGGAGTGTTCGCCAAGTGGTTCTGGCATAGTCGGCAGGTGATTTTGGCATATCCGGCAGGTGGTCCAGGCGAGTTGAGCAGGTGGTTCCAACGTGCTTGGCAGGTGCTTACGGCGTCTCCGGCACGTGTTTCTGGCACATCTGACAGGTGGTTCCGGCATGCCCGAAAGGTGATTCCGGTCTGTCCGGTAGGTGGTTCCAGCCTGCACAGCATGTGGTTCTGGTACGTCTCAGAGGTGGTTGCGCATGCCCAACAGGTGATTCCGGACTGTCCGCCACATGGTTCTGGCACGTCTGAGAGGTGGTTCCGGCATGCCCGGCAGGTCATCCCAGAGAGTCCTCCAAGTGGTTCTGGCATAACACGCAGGTGATTTTGGCGTGTCTGGCAGGTTGTTCCATTGTGCTTGGCAGGTGGTTCAGGCTTGGCCGGCAGGTGGTTCCAGACTGTCCAGGACGTGTTTCCAGCTTCTCCGGCAGGTGGTTCTGGTACGTCTGAGAGGTGGTTCCGCCATGGCTGGCAGGTGATTCCGGACCGTCCCCCAGGTGGTTCTGGCATAGCCAGCAGTTAATATTGGCCTGTCCGGCAGGTGGTTCCAGCGAGTCGAACAGGTGGCTCCGGCGTGCTCGGCAGGTGGTTCCGGACTGTCCGGTTGGTGATTTCCGCGTGTCCGGCACGTGCTTCCGGCACGTCTGAGAGGTGGTTCCGGCATGCGCGACAGGTGGTTTCGGAGTGTCCGCCAGGTGGTTCTGGCGTACCCGGCAGGTGATTTTGGCGTGTCCGGCACGTGTTTCTGGCGAGTCGAGCATGTGGCTCCGGCATGCTCGGCAGGTGCTTCCGGCGTCTCCGGCACTTGGTTCTGGTGTGTCTGAGAGCTGGTTCCGGCATGTCCGGCAGATGATTCCGGAGTGTCCGCCAAGTGTTTCTGGCATACCCGGCTGGTGATTTTGGCATGTCAGGTTGGTGGTTCCGGCGAGTCGAGCAGGTGGCTCCGGCGTGCTCGGCAGGTTGTTCAGACGGGTCTGGCAGGTGTTTTCCGTCTGTTCGTGGTGTGGTTCCAGCATCTCATGCACATGGTTCTGGCACGTCTGAGATGTGGTTCCGGCCGGCCCGACAGGTGTTTCCACAGTGTCCGCCAAGTGGTACTGGCGTAGTTGGCAGCTGATTTTGGCATGACCGGCAGGTGGTTCCAGCAAGCCCGGCAGGTGATTCCGAAGTGTTCCCCAACTGGTTGTGGCGTAGCCGGCAGGTGATTTCTGCGTGTCCGGCAGGTGGTTCTGGCGAGTCGAGCAGGTGGTTCCGGCGTGCTCGGCAGGTGCTTCCGGGGTCATTGGCACGTGGTTCTGGCATATCTGAGAGGTGGTTCCGGCATGCCCGGCAGGTGATTCCGGAGTGTTCGCCAAGTGTTTCCGGCGTAGCCGGCAGGTGATTTTGCATGTCCAGCGGTCGTTCCGGCGGGTCGAGCCAGTGGTTCCGGCGTGTCCGGCAGGTGGTTCCGGTCTGTCCGGCAGGAGGTTCTGTGGTGTCCGGCACGGGGTTCAGTCTGAGAGGCTGTGCCGGCATGCCCCTCACGTGATTCCGGCTTGTCCCCGAATTGGTGCTGGTGTAGCGGGCAGGTGATATTGGCGTGTCCGGCAGGTGGTTCAGGCGAGTTGTGCAGGTGGTTCCGCCGTGCTCGGCAGGTGGTTCAGGCATGGCCATCACGTGGTTCCAGTCTGTCCAGGACGTGTTTCCAGCTTCTCCTGCAGGTGGTTCTGGTACGTCTGAGAGGTGGTTCCGCCATGGCTGGCATGTGATCCCGGACTGTCCCCCAGGTGGTTCTGGCATAGCCAGCAGTTGATATTGGCCTGTCCGGCAGGTGGTTCCAGCGAGTCGAACAGGTGGCTCCGGCGTTCTTGGCAGGTGGTTCCGGTCTGTCCGGTAGGTGTTTCCGGCGTGTCTGGCACGTGATTCCGGCACGTCTGAGAGGTGGTTCCGGCATGCGCGGCAGGTGATTCCGTAGTGTCCGCCAGGTGGTTCAGGCATACCCGGCAGGTGATTTTGGCGTGTCCGGCAGGTGTTTCTGGCGAGTCGAGCAGGTGGCTCCGGCATGCTCGGCAGGTGCTTCCGGCGTCTCCGGCACTTGGTTCTGGTGTGTCTGAGAGCTAGTTCCGGCATGTCCGGCAGATGATTCCGGAGTGTCCGCCAAGTGGTTCTGGCATACCCAGCAGGTGATTTTGGCGTGTCAGGGAGGTGGTACCGGTGAGTCGAGCAGGTGGCTCCGGCGTGCTCGGCTGGTGCTTCCGGCGTCTCCGGCACGTGTTTCTGGCACATCTGACTGGTGGTTCCGGCATGCCCAAAAGTTGATTCCGGTCTGTCCGGTAGGTGGTTCCGGCGTGCACGGCACGTGGTTCTGGTACGTCTCAGAGGTGGTTGCGTATGCCCAACAGGTGATTCCGGACTGTCCGCCACGTGCTTCTGGCACGTCTGAGAGGTGGTTCCAACATGCCCGGCAGGTCATTTCGGAGAGTCGTCCAAGTGGTTCTGGCGTAGCCCGCAGGTGATTTTGGTGTGTCCGGCAGGTGGTTCCGCCATGCTCGGCAGGTGGTTCAGGCATGGCCGTCACGTGGTTCCAGTGTGTCCAGGACGTGTTTCCAGCTTCTCCGGCAGGTGGTTCTGGTACGTCTGAGAGGTGGTTCCGCCATGGCTGGCTGGTGATTCCGGACCGTCCCCCAGGTGGTTCTGGCATAGCCAGCAGTTGATATTGGCCTGTCCGGCAGGTGGTTCCAGCGAGTCGAACATGTGGCTCCGGCGTGCTCGGCAGGTGGTTCCGGTCTGTCCGGTAGGTGATTCCGGCGTGTCCGGCACGTGCTTCCGGCACGTCTGAGAGGTGGTTCCGGCATGCGCGACAGGTGATTTCGGAGTGTCCGCCAGGTGGTTCTGGCGTACCCGGCAGGTGATTTTGGCGTGTCTGGCAGGTGTTTCTGGCGAGTCGAGCAGGTGGCTCCCGCATGCTCGGCAGGTGCTTCCGGCGTCTCCGGCACGTGGTTCAGGTGTGTCTGAGAGCTGGTTCCGGCATGTCCGGCAGATGATTCCGGAGTGTCCGCCAAGTGGTTCTGTCATACCCGGCTTTTGATTTGGGCATGTCAGGTAGGTGGCTCTGGCGTGTTCGGCAGGTTGTTCAGACGGGTCTGGCAGGTGTTTTCCGTCTCTTCGGGGTGTGGTTCCAGCATCTCATGCACATGGTTCTGGCACGTCTGAGATGTGGTTCCGGCCGGCCCGACAGGTGTTTCCACAGTGTCCGCCAAGTGGTACTGGCGTAGTTGGCAGGTGATTTTGGCATGACTGGCAGGAGGTTCCGGCAAGCCCGGCCGGTGATTCCGAAGTGTTCCCCAACTGGTTGTGGCGTAGCCGGCAGGTGATTTTGGCGTGTCCGGCAGGTGCCTCTGGCGAGTCGAGCAGGTGGCTCCGGCATGCTCGGCAGGTGCTTCCGGCGTCTCCGGCACTTGGTTCTGGTGTGTCTGAGAGCTGGTTCCGGCATGTCCGGCAGATGATTCCGGAGTGTCCGCCAAGTGGTTCTGGCATACCCAGCAGGTGATTTTGGCGTGTCAGGGAGGTGGTACCGGTGAGTCAAGCAGGTGGTTCCGGCGTGCTCAGCAGGTGGTTCAGGCGGTTCTGGCAGGTGGTATCCGTCTGTTCGGGGTGTGGTTCCAGCATCTCATGAACACATTTCTGGCACGTCTGAGATGTTGTTCCAGCCGGCCCGACAGGTGTTTCCGCAGTGTCCGCCAAGCGGTTCTGGCGTAGTTGGCAGGTGATTTTGGCATGACTGGCAGGTGGTTCCAGCAAGCCTGGCAGGTGGTTCCAAAGTCTTCACCAACTGGTTGTGGCGTAGCCGGCAGGTGATTTTGCGTGATCGGCAGGTGGTTCTGGCGAGTCGAGCAGGTGGTTCCGGCGTGCTCGGCTGGTGCTTCCGGGGTCATTGGCACGGGGTTCTGGCATGTCTGAGAGGTGGTTCCTGCATGCCCGGCAAGTGATTCCGGAGTGTTCGCCAAGTGGTTCTGGCATAGTCGGCAGGTGATTTTGGCATGTCCGGCAGGTGGTTCAGGCGAGTTGAGCAGGTGGTTCCAACGTGCTTGGCAGGTGCTTCCGGCGTCTCCGGCACGTGTTTCTGGCACATCTCACAGGTGGTTCCGGCATGCCCGAAAGGTGATTCCGGTCTGTCCGGTAGGTGGTTCCAGCCTGCACGGCATGTGGTTCTGGTACGTCTCAGAGGTGGTTGCGCATGCCCAACAGGTGATTCCGGACTGTCCGCCACATGGTTCTGGCACGTCTGAGAGGTGGTTCCGGCAGGCCCGGCAGGTCATCCCAGAGAGTCCTCCAAGTGGTTCTGGCATAACACGCAGGTGATTTTGGCGTGTCTGGCAGGTTGTTCCATTGTGCTTGGCAGGTGGTTCAGGCTTGGCCGGCAGGTGGTTCCAGACTGTCCAGAACGTGTTTCCAGCTTCTCCGGCAGGTGGTTCTGGTACGTCTGAGAGGTGGTTCCGCCATGGCTGGCAGGTGATTCCAGGTGGTTCTGGCATAGCCAGCAGTTGATATTGGCCTGTCCGGCAGGTGGTTCCAGCGAGTCGAACAGGTGGCTCCGGCGTGCTCGGCAGGTGGTTCCGGTCTGTCCGGTAGGTGATTCCGGCGTGTCCGGCACGTGCTTCCGGCACGTCTGAGAGGTGGTTCCGGCATGCGCGACAGGTGATTTCGGAGTGTCCGCCAGGTGGTTCTGGCGTACCAGGCAGGTGATTTTGGCGTGTCCGGCAGGTGTTTCTGGCGAGTGGAGCAGGTGGCTCCGGCATGCTCGGCAGGTGCTTCCTGCGTCTCCGGCACGTGGTTCTGGTGTCTCTGAGAGCTGGTTCCGGCATGTCCGGCAGATGATTCCGGAGTGCCCGCCAAGTGGTTCTGGCATACCCGGCTGGTGATTTGGGCATGTCAGGTAGGTGGTTCCGGCGAGTCGAGCAGGTGGCTCCGGCGTGCTCGGCAGGTTGTTCAGACGGGTCTGGCAGGTGTTTTCCGTCTGTTCGGGGTGTGGTTCCAGCATCTCATGCACATGGTTCTGGCACGTCTGAGATGTGGTTCCGGCCGGCCCGACAGGTGTTTCCACAGTGTCCGCCAAGTGGTACTGGCGTAGTTGGCAGGTGATTTTGGCATGACCGGCAGGTGGTTCCAGCAAGCCCGGCAGGTGATTCCGAAGTGTTCCCCAACTGGTTGTGGCGTAGCCGGCAGGTGATTTTTGCGTGTCCGGCAGGTGGTTCTGGCGAGTCGAGCAGGTGGTTCCGGCGTGCTCGGCAGGTGCTTCCGGGGTCATTGGCACGTGGTTCTGGCATATCTGAGAGGTGGTTCCGGCATGCCCGGCAGGTGATTCCGGAGTGTTCGCCAAGTGTTTCCGGCGTAGCCGGCAGGTGATTTTGCACCTCCAGCGGTCGTTCCGGAGGGTCGAGACGGTGGTTCCGGCGTGTCCGGCAGGTGGTTCTGGTCTGTCCGGCAGGTGGTTCTGTGGTGTCCGGCACGAGGTTCAGTCTGAGAGGCTATGCCGGCATGCCCCTCACGTGATTCCGGCTTGTCCTCGAAGTGGTGCTGGTGTAGCTGGCAGGTGATTTTGGCGTGTCCGGCAGGTGGTTCAGGCGAGTTGAGCAGGTGGTTGCGACGTGCTCGGCAAGTGCTTCCGGCCTCTCCGTCACTTGGTTCTGGTGTGTCTGAGAGCTGGTTCCGGCATGTCCGGCAGATGATTCCGGAGTGTCCGCCAAGTGGTTCTGGCATACCCAGCAGGTGATTTTGGCGTGTCAGGGAGGTGGTACCGGTGAGTCGAGCAGGTGGCTCCGGCGTGCTCAGCAGGTGGTTCAGGCGGTTCTGGCAGGTGGTATCCGTCTGTTCGGCTTGTGGTTCCAGCATCTCATGAACACGTTTCTGGCACGTCTGAGATGTGGTTCCAGCCGGCCCGACAGGTGTTTCCGCAGTGTCCGCCAAGCGGTTCTGCCGTAGTTGGCAGGTGATTTTGGCATGACTGGCAGGTGGTTCCAGCAAGCCTGGCAGGTGATTCCAAAGTGTTCACCAACTGGTTGTGGCGTAGCCGGCAGGTGATTTTTGCGTGATCGGCAGGTGGTTCTGGCGAGTCGAGCAGGTGGTTCCGGTGTGCTCGGCTGGTGCTTCCGGGGTCATTGGCACGGGGTTCTGGCATGTCTGAGAGGTGGTTCCTGCTTGCCCAGCAAGTGATTCCGGAGTGTTCGCTAAGTGGTTCTGGCATAGTCGGCAGGTGATTTTGGCATGTCCGGCAGGTGGTTCAGGCGAGTTGAGCAGGTGGTTCCAACGTGCTTGGCAGGTGCTTCCGGCGTCTCCGGCACCTGTTTCTGGCACATTAGACAGCTGGTTCCGGCATGCCCGAAATGTGATTCTGGTCTGTCCGGTAGGTGGTTCCAGCCTGCACGGCATGTGGTTCTGGTACGTCTCAGAGGTGGTTGCGCATGCCCAACAGGTGATTCCGGACTGTCCGCCACATGGTTCTGGCACGTCTGAGAGGTGGTTCCGGCATGCCCGGCAGGTCATCCCAGAGAGTCCTCCAAGTGGTTCTGGCATAACACGCAGGTGATTTTGGCGTGTCTGACAGGTTGTTCCGTTGTGCTTGGCAGGTGGTTCAGGCTTGGCCGGCAGGTGGTTCCAGACTGTCCAGGACGTGTTTCCAGCTTCTCCGGCAGGTGGTTCTGGTACGTCTGAGAGGTGGTTCCGCCATGGCTGGCAGGTGATCCCGGACTGTCCCCCAGGTGGTTCTGGCATAGCCAGCAGTTGATATTGGCCTGTCCGGCAGGTGGTTCCAGCGAGTCGAACAGGTGGCTCCGGCGTTCTTGGCAGGTGGTTCCGGTCTGTCCGGTAGGTGTTTCCGGCGTGTCCGGCACGTGCTTCCGGCACGTCTGAGAGGTGGTTCTGGCATGCGCGGCAGGTGACTCCGTAGTGTCCGCCAGGTGGTTCTGGCATACCCGGCAGGTGATTTTGGCGTGTCCGGCAGGTGTTTCTGGCGAGTCGAGCAGGTGGCTCCGGCATGCTCGGCAGGTGCTTCCGGCGTCTCCGGCACGTGGTTCTGGTGTGTCTGAGAGCTGGTTCCGGCATGTCCGGCAGATGATTCCGGAGTGTCCGCCAAGTGGTTCTGGCATACCCAGCAGGTGATTTTGGCGTGTCAGGGAGGTGGTACCGGTGAGTCGAGCAGGTGGTTCCGGCGTGCTCAGCAGGTGGTTCAGGCGGTTCTGGCAGGTGGTATCCGTCTGTTCGTGGTGTGGTTCCAGCATCTCATGAACACATTTCTGGCACGTCTGAGATGTGGTTCCAGCCGGCCCGACATGTGTTTCCGCAGTGTCCGCAAAGCGGTTCTGGCGTAGTTGTCAGGTGATTTTGGCATGACTGGCAGGTGGTTCCAGCAAGCCTGGCAGGTGATTCCAAAGTGTTCACCAACTGGTTGTGGCGTAGCCGGCAGGTGATTTTTGCGTGATCGGCAGGTGGTTCTGGCGAGTCGAGCAGGTGGTTCCGGCGTGCTCGGCTGGTGCTTCCGGGGTCATTGGCACGGGGTTCTGGCATGTCTGAGAGGTGGTTCCTGCATGCCCGGCAAGTGATTCCGGAGTGTTCGCCAAGTGGTTCTGGCATAGTCGGCAGGTGATTTTGGCATGTCCGGCAGGTGGTTCAGGCGAGTTGAGCAGGTGGTTCCAACGTGCTTGGCAGGTGCTTCCGGCGTCTCCGGCACGTGTTTCTGGCACATCTGACTGGTGGTTCCGGCATGCCCGAAAGGTGATTCCGGTCTGTCCGGTAGGTGGTTCCAGCCTGCACGGCATGTGGTTCTGGTACGTCTCAGAGGTGGTTGCGCATGCCCAACAGGTGATTCCGGACTGTCCGCCACATGGTTCTGGCACGTCTGAGAGGTGGTTCCGGCATGCCCGGCAGGTCATCCCAGAGAGTCCTCCAAGTGGTTCTGGCATAGCACGCAGGTGATTTTGGCGTGTCTGGCAGGTTGTTCCGTTGTGCTTGGCAGGTGGTTCAGGCTTGGCCGGCAGGTGGTTCCAGACTGTCCAGGACGTGTTTCCAGCTTCTCCGGCAGGTGGTTCTGGTACGTCTGAGAGGTGGTTCCGCCATGGCTGGCAGGTGATCCCGGACTGTCCCCCAGGTGGTTCTGGCATAGCCAGCAGTTGATATTGGCCTGTCCGGCAGGTGGTTCCAGCGAGTCGAACAGGTGGCTCCGGCGTGCTCGGCAGGTGGTTCCGGTCTGTCCGGTAGGTGATTCCGGCGTGTCCGGCACGTGCTTCCGGCACGTCTGAGAGGTGGTTCCGGCATGCGCGGCAGGTGGTTTCGGAGTGTCCGCCAGGTGGTTCTGGCGTACCCGGCAGGTGATTTTGGCGTGTCCGGCAGGTGCTTCTGGCGAGTCGAGCAGGTGGCTCCGGCATGCTCGGCAGGTGCTTCCGGCGTCTCCGGCACTTGGTTCTGGTGTGTCTGAGAGCTGGTTCCGGCATGTCCGGCAGATGATTCCGGAGTGTCCGCCAAGTGGTTCTGGCATACCCAGCAGATGATTTTGGCGTGTCAGGGAGGTGGTACCGGTGAGTCGAGCAGGTGGTTCCGGCGTGCTCAGCAGGTGGTTCAGGCGGTTCTGGCAGGTGGTATCCGTCTGTTCGGGGTGTGGTTCCAGCATCTCATGAACACGTTTCTGGCACGTCTGAGATGTGGTTCCAGCCGGCCCGACAGGTGTTTCCGCAGTGTCCGCCAAGCGGTTCTGGCGTAGTTGGCAGGTGATTTTGGCATGACTGGCAGGTGGTTCCAGCAAGCCTGGCAGGTGGTTCCAAAGTGTTCACCAACTGGTTGTGGCGTAGCCGGCAGGTGATTTTTGCGTGATCGGCAGGTGGTTCTGGCGAGTCGAGCAGGTGGTTCCGGCGTGCTCGGCTGGTGCTTCCGGGGTCATTGGCACGGGGTTCTGGCATGTCTGAGAGGTGGTTCCTGCATGCCCGGCAAGTGATTCCGGAGTGTTCGCCAAGTGGTTCTGGCATAGTCGGCAGGTGATTTTGGCATGTCTGGCAGGTGGTTCAGGCGCGTTGAGCAGGTGGTTCCAACGTGCCTAGCAGGTGCTTCCGGCGTCTCCGGCACGTGTTTCTGGCACATCTGACAGGTGGTTCCGGCATGCCCGAAAGGTGATTCCGGTCTGTCCGGTAGGTGGTTCCAGCCTGCACGGCATGTGGTTCTGGTACGTCTCAGAGGTGGTTGCGCATGCCCAACTGTGATTCCGGACTGTCCGCCACATGGTTCTGGCACGTCTGAGAGGTGGTTCCGGCATGCCCGGCAGGTCATCCCAGAGAGTCCTCCAAGTGGTTCTGGCATAACACGCAGGTGATTTTGGCGTGTCTGGCAGGTTGTTCCGTTGTGCTTGGCAGGTGGTTCAGGCTTGGCCGGCAGGTGGTTCCAGACTGTCCAGGACGTGTTTCCAGCTTCTCCGGCAGGTGGTTCTGGTACGTCTGAGAGGTGGTTCCGCCATGGCTGGCAGGTGATTCCGGACCGTCCCCCAGGTGGTTCTGGCATAGCCAGCAGTTGATATTGGCCTGTCCGGCAGGTGGTTCCAGCGAGTCGAACAGGTGGCTCCGGCGTGCTCGGCAGGTGGTTCCGGTCTGTCTGGTAGGTGATTCCGGCGTGTCCGGCACGTGCTTCCGGCACGTCTGAGAGGTGGTTCCGGCATGCGCGACAGGTGATTTCGGAGTGTCCGCCTGGTGGTTCTGGCGTACCCGGCAGGTGATTTGGCGTGTCCGGCAGGTGTTTCTGGCGAGTCGAGCAGGTGGCTCCGGCATGCTCGGCAGGTGCTTCCGGCGTCTCCGGCACGTGGTTCTGGTGTCTCTGAGAGCTGGTTCCGGCATGTCCGGCAGATGATTCCGGAGTGCCCGCCAAGTGGTTCTGGCATACCCGGCTGGTGATTTGGGCATGTCAGGCAGGTGGTTCTGGCGAGTCGAGCAGGTGGCTCCGGCGTGCTCGGCAGGTTGTTCAGACGGGTCTGGCAGGTGTTTTCCGTCTGTTTGGAATGTGGTTCCAGCATCTCATGCACATGGTTGTGGCACGTCTGAGATGTGCTTCCGGCCGGCCCGACAGGTGTTTCCACAGTGTCTGCCAAGTGGTACTGGCGTAGTTGGCAGGTGATTTTGGCATGACTGGCAGGTGGTTCCGGCAAGCCCGGCAGGTGATTCCGAAGTGTTCCCCAACTGGTGTGGCGTAGCCGGCAGGTGATTTTTGCGTGTCCGGCAGGTGGTTCTGGCGAGTCGAGCAGGTGGTTCCGGCGTGCTCGGCAGGTGCTTCCGGGGTCATTGGCACGTGGTTCTGGCATATCTGAGAGGTGGTTCCGGCATGCCCGGCAGGTGATTCCGGATTGTTCGCCAAGTGTTTCCGGCGTAGCCGGCAGGTGATTTTGCATGTCCAGGGGTCGTTCCGGTTGGTCGAGCCGGTGGTTCCGGCGTGTCCGGCAAGTGGTTCCGGTCTGTCCGGCAGGTGTTTCTGTGGTGTCCGGCACGAGGTTCAGTCTGAGAGGCTGTGCCGGCATGCCCCTCACGTGATTCCGGCTTGTCCCCGAAGTGGTGCTGGTGTAGCGGGCAGGTGATTTTGGCGTGTCCGGCAGGTGGTTCAGGCGAGTTGAGCAGGTGGTTGCGGCGTGCTCGGCAGGTGCTTCCGGTGTCTCCGGCACGTGTTTCTGGCACATCTGACTGGTGGTTCCGGCATGCCCAAAAGTTGATTCCGGTCTGTCCGGTAGGTGGTTCTGGCGTGCACGGACGCGGTTCTGGTACGTCTCAGAGGTGGTTGCGTATTCCCAACAGGTGATACCGGACTGTCCGCCACGTGCTTCTGGCACGTCTGAGAGGTGGTTCCAACATGCCCGGCAGGTCATTACGGAGAGTCGTCCAAGTGGTTCTGGCGTAGCCCGCAGGTGATTTCGGCGTGTCCGGCAGGTGGTTCCGCCGTGCTCGGCAGGTGGTTCAGGCATGGCCGTCACGTGGTTCCAGTCTGTCCAGGACGTGTTTCCAGCTTCTCCGGCAGGTGGTTCTGGTACGTCTGAGAGGTGGTTCCGCCATGGCTGGCAGGTGATCCCGGACTGTCCCCCAGGTGGTTCTGGCATAGGCAGCAGTTGATATTGGCCTGTCCGGCAGGTGTTTCTGGCGAGTCGAGCAGGTGGCTCCGGCATGCTCGGCAGGTGCTTCCGGCGTCTCCGGCACGTGGTTCTGGTGTCTCTGAGAGCTGGTTCCGGCATGTCTGGCAGGTGATTCCGGAGTGTCCGCCAAGTGGTTCTGGCATACCCGGCTGGTGATTTGGGCATGTCAGGTAGGTGGTTCCGGCGAGTCGAGCAGGTGGCTCCGGCGTGCTCGGCAGGTTGTTCAGACGGGTCTGGCAGGTGTTTTCCGTCTGTTCGGGGTTTGGTTCCAGCATCTCATGCACATGGTTCTGGCACGTCTGAGATGTGGTTCCGGCCGGCCCGACAGGTGTTTCCACAGTGTCCGCCAAGTGGTACTGGCGTAATTGGCAGGTGATTTTGGCATGACCGGCAGGTGGTTCCAGCAAGCCCGGCAGGTGATTCCGAAGTGTTCCCCAACTGGTTGTGGCGTAGCCGGAAGGTGATTTTTGCGTGTCCGGCAGGTGGTTCTGGCGAGTCGAGCAGGTGGTTCCGGCGTGCTCGGCAGGTGCTTCCGGGGTCATTGGCACGTGGTTCTGGCATATCTGAGAGGTGGTTCCGGCATGCCCGGCAGGTGATTCCGGAGTGTTCGCCAAGTGTTTCCGGCGTAGCCGGCAGGTGATTTTGCATGTCCAGCGGTCGTTCCGGCGGGTCGAGCCGGTGGTTCCGGCGTGTCCGGCAGGTGGTTCCGGTCTGTCCGGCAGGTGGTTCTGTGGTGTCCGGCACGAGGTTCAGTCTGAGAGGCTGTGCCGGCATGCCCCTCACGTGATTCCGGCTTGTCCCCGAAGTGGTGCTGGTGTAGCGGGCAGGTGATTTTGGCGTGTCCGGCAGGTGGTTCAGGCGAGTTGAGCAGGTGGTTGCGATGTGCTCGGCAGGTGCTCCCGGCGTCTCCGGCACGTGTTTCTGGAACATCTGACTGGTGGTTCCGGCATGCCCAAAAGTGGATTCCGGTCTGTCCGGTAGGTGGTTCCGGCGTGCACGGACGCGGTTCTGGTACGTCTCAGAGGTGGTTGCGTATGCCCAACAGGTGATTCCGGACTGTCCGCCACGTGCTTCTGGCACGTCTGAGAGGTGGTTCCAACATGCCCGGCAGGTCATTTCGGAGAGTCGTCCAAGTGGTTCTGGCGTAGCCCGCAGGTGATTTCGGCGTGTCCGGCAGGTGGTTCCGCCGTGCTCGGCAGGTGGTTCAGGCATGGCCGTCACGTGGTTCCAGTCTGTCCAGGACGTGTTTCCAGCTTCTCCGGCAGGTGGTTCTGGTACGTCTGAGAGGTGGTTCCGCCATGGCTGGCAGGTGATCCCGGACCGTCCCCCAGGTTGTTCTGGCATAGCCAGCCCTTGATATTGGCCTGTCCGGCAGGTGGTTCCAGCGAGTCGAACAGGTGGCTCCGGCGTTCTTGGCAGGTGGTTCCGGTTTGTCGGTAGGTGTTTCCGGCGTGTCTGGCACGTGCTTCCGGCACGTCTGAGAGGTGGTTCCGGCATGCGCAGCAGGTGATTCCGGAGTGTCCGCCAGGAGGTTCTGGCATACCAGGCAGGTGATTTTGGCGTGTCCGGCAGGTGTTTCTGGCGAGTCGAGCAGGTGGCTCCGGCATGCTCGGCAGGTGCTTCCGGCATCTCTGGCACTTGGTTCTGGTGTGTCTGAGAGCTGGTTCCGGCATGTCCGTCAGATGATTCCGGAGTGTCCGCCAAGTGGTTCTGGCATACCCAGCAGGTGATTTTGGCGTGTCAGGTAGGTGGTACCGGTGAGTCGAGCAGGTGGTTCCGGCGTGCTCGGCAGGTGGTTCAGGCGGTTCTGTCAGGTGGTATCCGTCTGTTCGGGGTGTGGTTCCAGCATCTCGTGAACACGTTTCTGGCACGTCTGAGATGTGGTTCCAGCCGGCCCGACAGGTGTTTCCGCAGTGTCCGCCAAGCGGTTCTGGCGTAGTTGGCAGGTGATTTTGGCATGACTGGCAGGTGGTTCCAGCAAGCCTGGCAGGTGATTCCAAAGTGTTCACCAACTGATTGTGGCGTAGCCGGCAGGTGATTTTTGCGTGATCGGCAGGTGGTTCTGGCGAGTCGAGCAGGTGGTTCCGGCGTGCTCGGCTGGTGCTTCCGTGGTCATTGGCACGGGGTTCTGGCATGTCTGAGAGGTGGTTCCTGCATGCCCGGCAAGTGATTCCGGAGTGATCGCCATGTGGTTCTGGCATAGTCGGCAGGTGATTTTGGCATGTCCGACAGGTGGTTCAGGCGAGTTGAGCAGGTGGTTCCAACGTGCTTGGCAGGTGCTTCCGGCGTCTCCGGCACGTGTTTCTGGCACATCTGACAGGTGGTTCCGGCATGCCCGAAAGGTGATTCCGGTCTGTCCGGTAGGTGGTTCCAGCCTGCACGGCATGTGGTTCTGGTACGTCTCAGAGGTGGTTGCGCATGCCCAACAGGTGATTCCGGACTGTCCGCCACATGGTTCTGGCACGTCTGAGAGGTGCTTCCGGCATGCCCGGCAGGTCATCCCAGAGAGTCCTCCAAGTGGTTCTGGCATAACACGCAGGTGATTTTGGCGTGTCTGGCAGGTTGTTCCGTTGTGCTTGGCAGGTGGTTCAGGCTTGGCCGGCAGGTGGTTCCAGACTGTCCAGGACGTGTTTCCAGCTTCTCCGGCAGGTGGTTCTGGTACGTCTGAGAGGTGGTTCCGCCATGGCTGGCAGGTGATTCCGGACCGTCCCCCAGGTGGTTCTGGCATAGCCAGCAGTTGATATTGGCCTGTCCGGCAGGTGGTTCCAGCGAGTCGAACATGTGGCTCCGGCGTGCTCGGCAGGTGGTTCCGGTCTGTCCGGTAGGTGATTCCGGCGTGTCCGGCACGTGCTTCCGGCACGTCTGAGAGGTGGTTCCGGCATGCGTGACAGGTGATTTCGGAGTGTCCGCCAGGTGGTTCTGGCGTACCCGGCAGGTGATTTTGGCGTGTCCGGCAGGTGTTTCTGGCGAGTCGAGCAGGTGGCTCCGGCATGCTCGGCAGGTGCTTCCGGCGTCTCCGGCACGTGGTTCTGGTGTGTCTGAGAGCTGGTTCCGGCATGTCCGGCAGATGATTCCGGAGTGTCCGCCAAGTGGTTCTGGCATACCCGGCTGGTGATTTGGGCATGTCAGGTAGGTGGTTCCGGCGAGTCGAGCAGGTGGCTCCGGCGTGCTCGGCAGGTTGTTCAGACGGGTCTGGCAGGTGTTTTCCGTCTGTTCGGGGTGTGGTTCCAGCATCTCATGCACATGGTTCTGGCACGTCTGAGATGTGGTTCCGGCCGGCCCGACAGGTGTTTCCACAGTGTCCGCCAAGTGGTACTGGCGTAGTTGGCAGGTGATTTTGGCATGACCGGCAGGTGGTTCCAGCAAGCCCGGCAGGTGATTCCGAAGTGTTCCACAACTGGTTGTGGCGTAGCCGGCAGGTGATTTTGGCGTGTCTGGCAGGTGGTTCTGGCGAGTCGAGCAGGTGGTTCCGGCGTGCTCGGCAGGTGCTTCCGGGGTCATTGGCACGTGCTTTGTGCCTTCCACCTCGAGAGAAATGGAGGGCATGGCTGAGAGCAAAGGGGCCTTTCTGACATAGCTGCTATCCGACGCTCTCTAAGCAGTGTAAAATGGTGGTTGGAAAAAGGCATGCAGTTTATCGCCTCCTAGGCATGTGGATGCTCAATCATTTGGGAATCAGCACAGTCGCTTGAGGGGAAGATGTAGGCATGTCGACAGAGCCAGGTTGGCAAGGTGGAAATGCGGCAGAAGCAGATGTTGCAGATTGGTGAGTTAAGGGCTTCAAAAACATGGTGTTCAGCTGCCTTTGTATTAGACGTTCCCAGGAGGCTGTAAGAGCACTGTGGAATGCGAGGGCTTTCCCAGCTTCCTAAAGAGCTGGAAGCAGGACAGTTGCTGGCTTGTCTCCAATTGAAGGATGGAGGCAGTGCTTTGTGCCTTCCACCTCTAGAGCAACGGAGGGCACGGCTGAGAGCAAAGGGCCCTTTCTGACATAGGTGCATTCTGACACTCTCTGACCCAGTGCACAATGGCGGTGTGTAAAAAGCCTATTGTCTGCTCCTGCTAAGCATGCGTAAGCACAGTCTTCTGGGCCTCGTCCCCGTTGCTGAAGGGGAAGAGGTAGACATTTCGTCTGAGCCGCGTTGGCAAGGTGGAAATGTGGCAGGAGCAGAAGTTCCAAATCTGTGAGTTAAGCGCTGAAAAGAAATGGCATATCAGCTGCCTTTGTATGAGATGTTGCCAGGATACAGAAAGAGCACTGTTGAAAGCGACTTCTTGCTCAGCTTCCTAAAGAGATGGAAGGAAGATGGTCTGTGGCTTGTCGCCCATTGAGGGGGGGAGCCAGTGCATTGTGCATTCCACGTCTAGAGCAATGAAGGGCACGGCTGAGAGCAAAGGGGTCTTGCTGACATAGCCGCTTTCCGACATTCTCTCCAGCAGTGCACAACTGTGGTTGGAAAAAGGCGTGCAGTCTATCGCCTCCTAAGCACGTGGACGCTCAATCATTTGGGACTCAGCCCAGTTGCTTCAGGGGAAGATGTAGGCATTTCGTCTGAGCCGGGTTGGCAAGGTCTAATTGAAGCAGAAGCAGGAGTCCTAAAGCTGCGAGTTAAGGGCTGGGAAGAAATGCCATTTGAGCTGCCTTTGTATGAGACGTTCCCCGGTCTGCTGTAACAGGACTGTGGAAAGCGAGTTGTTTGACAGCTTCCTAAAGAGCTGGAGGCAAGACAGGTTATGGCTTGCCTCCCATTGAAGGATGGAGGCAGTGCCTTGTGCCTTCCACCTCTAGAGCAATGGAGGGCACGGCTGAGAGCAAAGGGCCCTTTCTGACATAGGTGCATTCTGACACTCTCTGACCCAGTGCACAATGGCGTTTTGCAAAAAGCCTATTGTCTGCTCCTGCTAAGCATGTGGCAGCACAATCATGTGGGCTTCGCCCCCGTTGCTTAAGGGGAAGATGAAGGCATTTCGTCTGAGCCGGGTTGGCAAGGTGGAACAGTGGCAGAAGCGGAAGTCCTAAAGCGGCCAGTTAAGCACAGGGAAGAAATGGCGTTGGAGCTGCCTCTGTATGAGAGTTTCCTCGTATGCTGTAACAGCACTGTGGAAAGCGAGTTCCTTCCCAGCTTCCTAAAGAGCTGGAGGCAAGACAGTTTATGGCTGGTCTCCCATTGAAGCATGGTGGAAGTGCTTTGTGACTTCCACCTCTACAGCAATGGAGGGCGCGGCTGAGAGTAAAGGGCTCTTTCTGCCATAGGTGCTTTCTGACACTCTCCCAACCGTTGCACTTCGTGGTTAGTTAAAAGCCTATTGTCTCTCTCCTCCTCAGCATGTGGAACCACAATCCTATGGGCCTCATCCCCATTGCTCAAGGGGAAGATGTAGGCATTTCGTCTGAGCCGGGTTGGCAAGGTGGAAACGTGCAGGATGCAGATGTCCCAGACTGGCGAGTGAAGTGCTGAAAAGAAACGGCGTTCAGCCTCCTTTGTATGAGATGTTCCCAGGACGCTGTAAGAGCACTGTGGAAAGGGAGTTTCTTCTCCACTTCCTAAAGAGCTTGAAGCAGGACAAGATGTGGTTTGTCTCCCATTGAGGGGTGGATCCAGAACCAGTGCCTTGTGCCTTCCACATCGAGAGCAATGGAGGGCATGGCTGACAGCAAGGGGGCCTTTCTGACATAGCAGCTTTCCGACGCTCTCTAAGCAGTGTAAAATCGTGGTTGGAAAAAGGCATGCAGTTTATCGCCTCCTAAGCATGTGGATGATCAATCATTTGGGAATCAGCACAGTCGCTTCAGGGGAAGCTGTAGGCATTTCGTCTCAGCCGGGTTGGCAAGGTGGAAATGCGGCAGAAGCAGATGTTGCAGATTGGTGAGTTAAGGGCTGAAAAGACACGGCGTTCAGCTGCCTTTGTATGAGAAGTTCCCAGGACGCTGTAAGAGCACTGTGGAATGCGAGCGCTTTCCCAGCTTCATAAAGAGCTGGAAGCAGGACAGTTGCTGGCTTGTCTCCAATTGAAGGATGGAGGCAGTGCTTTGTGCCTTCCACCTCTAGAGCAATGGAGGGCACGGCTGAGAGCAAAGGGCCCTTTCTGACATAGGTGCATTCTGAAACTCTCTGACACAGTGCACAATGACGGTTTGTAAAAAGCCTATTGTCTGCTTCTGCTAAGCATGCGGAAGCACAGTCATCTGGGCCTCGTCCCCGTTTCTGAAGGGGAAGATGTAGACATTTCGTCAGAGCCGGGTTGGCAAGGTGGAAATGTGGCAGGAGCAGAAGTTCCAAATCTGCGAGTTAAGCGCTGAAAAGAAATGGCATATCAGCTGCCTTTGTATGAGATGTTGCCAGGACACAGAAAGAGCACTGTTGAAAGCGAGTTCTTGCTCAGCTTCCTAAAGAGATGGAAGGAAGATGGTCTGTGGCTTGTCGCCCCTTGAGGGGGGGAGCCAGTGCATTGTGCATTCCACGTCTAGAGCAATGAAGGGCACGGCTGAGAGCAAAGGGGTCTTTCTGACATAGCTGCTTTCCGACACTCTCTCCAGCAGTGCACAATGGTGGTTGGAAAAAGGCGTGCAGTCTATCGCCTCCTAAGCACTTGGACGCTCAATCATTTGGGACTCAGCCCAGTTGCTTCAGGGTAAGATGTAGGCATTTCGCCTGAGCCGGGTTGGCAAGGTGGAATTGCGGCAGAATCAGGAGTCCTAAAGCTGCGAGTTAAGGGCTGGGAAGAAATGCCATTGGAGCTGCCTTTGTATGA
This sequence comes from Equus przewalskii, assembly GCF_037783145.1. Classification (NCBI taxonomy): domain Eukaryota; kingdom Metazoa; phylum Chordata; class Mammalia; order Perissodactyla; family Equidae; genus Equus; species Equus przewalskii. Next base: position 5,358 of record NW_027227721.1, on the reverse strand, counting down.
GAAGTTCCCCGGTCTGCTGTAACAGGACTGTGGAAAGCGAGTTGTTTGTCAGCTTCCTAAAGAGCTGGAGGCAAGACATTTTATGGCTTGTCTCCAATTGAAGGATGGAGGCAGTGCTTTGTGCCTTCCACCTCTAGAGCAATGGAGGGCATTTCTGAGAGCAAAGGAAACCTTCTGACATAGGTGCATTCTGACACTCTCTGACCCAGTGCACAATGGCGGTTTGTAAAAAGCCTATTGTCTGCTCCTGCTAAGCATGTGGCAGCACAATCATGTGGGCTTCGCCCCCGTTGCTTAAGGGGAAGATGTAGGCAGTTCGTCTGAGCCCGGTTGGCAAGGTGGAACTGTGGCAGAAGCGGAAGTCCTAAAGCGGCCAGTTAAGCACTGGGAAGAAATGGCGTTTGAGCTGCCTCTGTATGAGAGTTTCCTCGTATGCTGTAACAGCACTGTGGAAAGCGAGTTCTTTCCCAGCTTCCTAAAGAGCTGTAGGCAAGACAGTTTATGGCTTGTCTCCCATTGAAGGATGGAGGCAGTCCTTTGTGCCTTCCACCTCTACAGCAATGGAGGGCGTGGCTGAGAATAAAGGGGTGTTTCTGCAATTGGTATTTTCTGACACTCTCCCAACCGTTGCACTTCGTGGTTAGTTAAAAGCCTATTGTCTCTCTCCTCCTCAGCATGTGGAACCACCATCCTATGGGCCTCATCCCCATTGCTCAAGGGGAAGATGTAGGCATTTCGTCTGAGCCGGGTTGGCAAGGTGGAAACGTGCAGGATGCAGATGTCCCAGACTGGCGAGTGAAGTGCTGAAAAGAAACGGCGTTCAGCCTCCTTTGTATGAGATGTTCCCAGGACGCTGTAAGAGCACTGTGGAAAGGGAGTTTTTTCTCCACTTCCTAAAGAGCTGGAAGCAGGCCAAGATGTGGTTTGTCTCCCATTGAGGGGTGGATCCAGAACCAGTGCCTTGTGCCTTCCACCTCGAGAGCAATGGAGGGCATGGCTGAGAGCAAAGGGGCCTTTCTGAAATAGCTGCTTTCCGACGCTCTCTAAGCAGTGTAAAATGGTGGTTGGAAAAAGGCATGCAGTTTATCGCCTCCTAAGCATGTGGATGCTCAATCATTTGGGAATCAGCACAGTCGCTTCAGGGGAAGATATAGGCATGTCGTCTGAGCCGGGTTGGGAAGGTGGAAATGCGGCAGAAGCAGATGTTGCAGATTGGTGTGTTAGGGGCTGAAAAGACACGGTGTTCAGCTGCCTTTGTATGAGACGTTCCCAGGACGCTGTAAGAGCACTGTGGAATGCGAGAGCTTTCCCAGCTTCCTAAAGAGCTGGAAGCAGGACAGTTGCTGGCTTGTCTCCAATTGAAGGATGGAGGCAGTGCTTTGTGCCTTCCACCTCTAGAGCAATGGAGGGCACGGCTGAGAGCAAAGGGCCCTTTCTGACATAGGTGCATTCTGACACTCTCTGACCCAGTGCACAATGGCGGTTTGTAAAAAGCCTATTGTCTGCTCCTGCTAAGCATGCGGAAGCAGAGTCATCTATGCATCGTCCCCGTTGCTGAAGGGGAAGTTGTAGACATTTTGTCTGAGCCGGGTTGGCAAGGTGGAAATGTGGCAGGTGCAGAAGTTCCAAATCTGCGAGTTAGGCGCTGAAAAGAAATGGCATATCAGCTGCCTTTTTATGAGATGTTGCCAGGACACAGAAAGAGCACTGTTGAAAGCGAGTTCTTGCTCAGCTTCCTAAAGAGATGGAAGGAAGATGGTCTGTGGCTTGTCGCCCCTTGAGGGGGGGAGCCAGTGCATTGTGCATTCCACGTCTAGAGCAATGAAGGGCACGGCTGAGAGCAAAGGGGTTTTTCTGACATAGCTGCTTTCCGACACTCTCTCCAGCAGTGCGCAATGGTGGTTGGAAAAAGGCGTGCAGTCTATCGACTCCTAAGCACGTGGACGCTCAATCATTTGGGACTCAGCCCAGTTGCTTCAGGGGAAGATGTAGGCATTTCGTCTGAGCCGGGTTGGCAAGGTGGAAACGTGCAGGATGCAGATGTCCCAGACTGGCGAGTGAAGTGCTGAAAAGAAACGGCGTTCAGCCTCCTTTGTATGAGATGTTCCCAGGACGCTGTAAGAGCACTGTGGAAAGGGAGTTTCTTCTCCACTTCCTAAAGAGCTTGAAGCAGGACAAGATGTGGTTTGTCTCCCATTGAGGGGTGGATCCAGAACCAGTGTCTTGTGCCTTCCACCTCGAGAGCAATGGAGGGCATGGCTGAGAGCAAAGGGGCCTTTCTGACATAGCTGCTTTCCGACGCTCTCTAAGCCGTCTAAAATGGTGGTTGGAAAAAGTCATGCAGTTTATCGCCTCCTAAGCATGTGGATGCTCAATCATTTGGGAATCAGCACAGTCGCTTCAGGGGAAGATGTAGGCATTTCGTCTGAGCCGGGTTGGCAAGGTGGAAATGCGGCAGATGCAGATGTTGCAGATTGGTGAGTTAAGGGCTGGAAAGATGCGGTGTTCAGCTGCCTTTGTAAGAGACGTTCCCAGGACGCTGTAAGAGCACTGTGGAATGCGAGTGCTTTCCCAGCTTCCTAAAGAGCTGGAAGCAGGACAGTTGCTGGCTTGTCTCCAATTGAAGGATGGAGGCAGTGCTTTGTGCCTTCCACCTCTAGAGCAATGGAGGGCACGGCTGAGAGCAAAGGGCCCTTTCTGACATAGGTGCATTCTGACACTCTCAGACCCAGTGCACAATGGCGGTTTGTAAAAAGCCTATTGTCTGCTCCTGCTAAGCATGTGGCAGCACAATCATGTGGGCTTCGCCCCCGTTGCTTAAGTGGAAGATGTAGGCATTACGTCTGATCCGGGTTGGCAAGGTGGAACTGTGGCAGAAGCGGAAGTCCTAAAGCGGCCAGTTAAGCACAGGGAAGAAATGGCGTTGGAGCTGCCTCTGTATGAGAGTTTCCTCGTATGCTGTAACAGCACTGTGGAATGCGAGTGCTTTCCCAGCTTCCTCAAGAGCTGGAAGCAGGACAGTTGATGGCTTGTCTCCAATTGAAGGGTGGAGGCAGTGCTTTGTGCCTTCCACCTCTAGAGCAATGGAGGGCACGGCTGAGAGCAAAGGGCCCTTTCTGACATAGGTGCATTCTGACACTCTCTGACCCAGTGCACAATGGCGGTTTGTAAAAAGCCTATTGTCTGCTTCTGCTAAGCATGCGGAAGCACAATCATCGGGGCCTCGTCCCCGTTGCTGAAGGGGAAGATGTAGACATTTCGTCTGAGCCGGGTTGGCAAGGTGGAAATGTGGCAGGAGCAGAAGTTCCAAATCTGCGAGTTAAGCGCTGAAAAGAAATGGCATATCAGCTGCCTTTGTATGAGATGTTGCCAGGACACAGAAAGAGCACTGATGAAAGCGAGTTCTTGCTCAGCTTCCTAAAGAGATGGATGGAAGCTGGTCTGTGGCTTGTCGCCTTTTGAGGGGGGGAGCCAGTGCCTTGTGCATTCCACGTCTAGAGCAACGAACGGCACGGCTGAGAGCAAAGGGGTCTTTCTGACATAGCTGCTTTCCGGCATTCTCTCCAGCAGTGCACAATGGTTGTTGGAAAAAGGCGTGCAGTCTATCGCCTCCTAAGCACGTGGACGCTCAATCATTTGGGAGTCAGCCCAGTTGCTTCAGGGTAAGATGTAGGCATTTCGTCTGATCCGGGTTGGCAAGGTGGAATTGCAGCAGAATCAGGAGTCCTAAAGCTGCGAGTTAAGGGCTGGGAAGAAATGCCATTGGAGCTGCCTTTGTATGAGAAGTTCCCCGGTCTGCTGTAACAGGACTGTGGAAAGCGAGTTGTTTGTCAGCTTCCTAAAGAGCTGGAGGCAAGACAGTTTATGGCTTGTCTCCAATTGAAGGATGGAGGCAGTGCTTTGTGCCTTCCACCTCTAGAGCAATGGAGGGCACGGCTGAGAGCAAAGGGCCCATTCTGACACTCTCTGACCCAGTGCACAATGGCGGTTTGTAAAAAGCCTATTGTCTGCTCCTGCTAAGCATGTGGCAGCACAATCATGTGGGCTTCGCCCCCGTTGCTTAAGGGGAAGATGTAGGCATTTCGTCTGAGCCGGGTTGGCAAGGTGGAACTGTGGCAGAAGCGCAAGCCCTAAAGCGGCCAGTTAAGCACTGGAAAGAAATGGAGTTTGAGCTGCCTCTGTATGAGAGTTTCCTCGTATGCTGTAACAGCACTGTGGAAAGCGAGTTCATTCCCAGCTTCCTAAAGAGCTGGAGGCAGGACAGTTTATGGCTTGTCTCCCATTGAAGGATGGAGGCAGTCCTTTGTGCCTTCCACCTCTACAGCAATGGAGGGCGCGGCTGAGAGTAAAGGGGTCTTTGTGCCATTGGTGCTTGCTGTCACTCTCCCAACCGTTGCACTTCGTGGTTAGTTAAAAGCCTATTGTCTCTCTCCTCCTCAGCATGTGGAACCACAACCCTATGGGCCTCATCCCCATTGCTCAAGGGGAAGATGTAGGCATTTCACCTGAGCCGGGTTGGCAAGGTGGAAACGTGCAGGATGCAGATGTCCCAGACTGGCGAGTGAAGTGCTGAAAAGAAACGGCGTTCAGCCTCCTTTCTATGAGATGTTCCCAGGACGCTGTAAGAGCACTGTGGAAAGGGAGTTTTTTCTCCACTTCCTAAAGAGCTGGAAGCAGGCCAAGATGTGTTTTGTCTCCCATTGAGGGGTGGATCCAGAACCAGTGCCTTGTGCCTTCCACCTCGAGAGCAATGGATGGCATGGCTGAGAGCAAAGGGGTCTTTCTGACATATCTGCTTTCCGACACTCTCTCCAGCAGTGCGCAATGGTGGTTGGGAAAAGGAGTGCAGTCTATCGCCTCTTAAGCACGTGGACGCTCAATCATTTGGGACTCAGCCCAGTTGCTTCAGGGGAAGATGTAGGCATTTCGTCTGAGCCGGTTTGGCAAGGTGGAATTGCGGCAGAAGCAGGAGTCCTAAGCTGCGAGTTAAGGGCTGGGAAGAAATGCCATTTGAGCTGCCTTTGTATGAGAAGTTAACCGGTCTGCTGTAACAGGACTGTGGAAAGCGAGTTGTTTGTCAGCTTCCTAAAGAGCTGGAGGCAAGATATTTTATGGCTTGTCTCCAATTGAATGATGGAGGCAGTGCTTTGTGCCTTCCACCTCTAGAGCAATGGAGGGCATTTCTGAGAGCAAAGGAAACCTTCTGACATAGGTGCTTTCTGACACTCTTTAGCACAGTGCACAATGGCGGTTTGTAAAAAGCCTATTGTCTGCTCCTGCTAAGCATGTGGAAGCACAATGATGTGGGCTTCGCCCCCGTTGCTTAAGGGGAAGATGTAGGCATTTCGTCTGAGCCGG
>NW_027227720.1:0-13780 GCF_037783145.1 Equus przewalskii | reverse complement strand
ACCACCTACCGGACAAGCCGGAATCACGTGAGGGGCATGCCGGCACAGCCTCTCAGACTGAACCTCGTGCCGGACACCACAGAACCACCTGCCGGACACGCCGGAACCACCGGCTCGACCCGCCGGAACGACCGCTGGACATGCAAAATCACCTGCCGGCTACGCCGGAAACACTTGGCAAACACTCCGGAATCACCTGCCGGGCATGCCTGAACCACCTCTCAGATATGCCAGAACCACGTGCCAATGACCCCGGAAGCACCTGCCGAGCACGCCGGAACCACCTGCTCGACTCGCCAGAACCACCTGCCGGACACGCAAAAATCACCATCCGGCTACGCCACAACCAGTTGGGGAACACTTCGGAATCACCTGCCGGGCTTGCTGGAACCACCTGCCGGTCATGCCAAAACTACCTGCCAACTACGCCAGTACCACTTGGCGGACACTGTGGAAACACCTGTCGGGCCGGCCGGAACCACATCTCAGACGTGCCAGAACCATGTGCATGAGATGCTGGAACCACACCACGAACAGAGGGAAAACACCTGCCAGGACCGTCTGAACAACCTGCCGAGCACGCCGGAGCCACCTGCTCGACTCGCCGGAACCACCTACCTGACATGCCCAAATCACCAGCCGGGTATGCCAGAACCACTTGGCGGACACTCCGGAATCATCTGCCGGACATGCCGGAACCAGCTCTCAGACACACCAGAACCACGTGCCGGAGACGCCGGAAGCACCTGCCGAGCATGCCGGAGCCACCTGCTCGACTCGCCAGAAACACCTGCCGGACACGCCAAAATCACCTGCCGGGTACGCCAGAACCACCTGGCGGACACTCCGAAACCACCTGTCGCGCATGCCGGAACCACCTCTCAGACGTGCCGGAAGCACGTGCCGGACACGCCGGAATCACCTACCGGACAGACCGGAACCACCTGCCGAGCACGCCGGAGCCACCTGTTCGACTCGCTGGAACCACCTGCCGGACAGGCCAATATCAACTGCTGGCTATGCCAGAACCACCTGGGGGACGGTCCGGAATCACCTGCCAGCCATGGCGGAACCACCTCTCAGACGTACCAGAACCACCTGCCGGAGAAGCTGGAAACACGTCCTGGACAGTCTGGAACCACCTGCCGGCCAAGCCTGAACCACCTGCCAAGCACAACGGAACAACCTGCCAGACACGCCAAAATCACCTGCGTGTTATGCCAGAACCACTTGGAGGACTCTCTGGGATGACCTGCCGGGCATGCCGGAACCACCTCTCAGACGTGCCAGAACCATGTGGCGGACAGTCCGGAATCACCTGTTGGGCATGCGCAACCACCTCTGAGACGTACCAGAACCACATGCCGTGCAGGCTGGAACCACCTACCGGACAGACCGGAATCACCTTTCGGGCATGCCGGAACCACCTGTCAGATGTGCCAGAAACACGTGCCGGAGACGCCGGAAGCACCTGCCAAGCACGTTGGAACCACCTGCTCAACTCGCCTGAACCACCTGCCGGATATGCCTAAATCACCTGCCGACTATGCCAGAACCACTTGGCGAACACTCCGGAATCACTTGCCGGGCATGCAGGAACCACCTCTCAGACATGCCAGAACCCCGTGCCAATGACCCCGGAAGCACCAGCCGAGCACGCCGGAACCACCTGCTCGACTCGCCAGAACCACCTGCCGATCACGCAAAAATCACCTGCCGGCTACGCCACAACCAGTTGGTGAACACTTTGGAATCACCTGCCAGGCTTGCTGGAACCACCTGCCAGTCATGCCAAAATCACCTGCCAACTACGCCAGAACCGCTTGGCGGACACTGCGGAAACACCTGTCGGGCCGGCTGGAACCACATCTCAGACGTGCCAGAAACGTGTTCATGAGATGCTGGAACCACACCCCGAACAGACGGATACCACCTGCCAGAACCACCTGAACCACCTGCTGAGCACGCCGGAACCACCTGCTCGACTCACCGGTACCACCTCCCTGACACGCCAAAATCACCTGCTGGGTATGCCAGAACCACTTGGCGGACACTCCGGAATCATCTGCTGGACATGCCGGAACCAGCTCTCAGACACACCAGAACCAAGTGCCGGAGACGCCGGAAGCACCTGCCGAGCATGCCGGAGCCACCTGCTCGACTCGCCAGAAACACCTGCCGGACACGCCAAAATCACCTGCCGGGTACGCCAGAACCACCTGGCGGACACTACGGAATCACCTGCCGCGCATGCCGGAACCACCTCTCAGACGTGCCGGAAGCACGTGGCAGACACGCCGGAAACACCTACCGGACAGACCGGAACCACCTGCCAAGAACGCCGGAGCCACCTGTTCGACTCGCTGGAACCACCTGCCGGACAGGCCAATATCAACTGCTGGCTATGCCAGAACCACCTGGGGGACAGTCCGGGATCACCTGCCAGCCATGGCGGAACCACCTCTCAGACGTACCAGAACCACCTGCCGGAGAAGCTGGAAACACGTCCTGGACAGACTGGAACCACGTGACGGCCATGCCTGAACCACCTGCCGAGCACGGCGGAACCACCTGCCGGACACGCCAAAATCACCTGCGGGCTACGCCAGAACCACTTGGACGACTCTCCGAAATGACCTGCCGGGCATGTTGGAACCACCTCTCAGACGTGCCAGAAGCACGTGCCGGACAGTCTGGAATCACCTGTTGGGCATACGCAACCACCTCTGACACGTACCAGAACCACGTGCCGTGCACGCCGGAACCACCTACCGGACAGACCGGAATCAACTTTTGGGCATGCCGGAACCACCAGTCAGATGTGCCAGAAACACGTGCCGGAGACGCCGGAAGCACCTGCCGATCACGTCGCAACCACCTGCTCAACTCGCCTGAACCACCTGCCGGACACGCCAAAATCACCTGCCAGCTACACCAGCACCACTTCGGGGACAAGCCGGAATCACGTGAGGGGCATGCCGGCACAGCCTCTCAGACTGAACCTCGTGCCGGACACCACAGAACCACCTGCCGGACAGACCGGAACCACCTGCCGGACACGCCGGAACCACCGGCTCGACCCGCCGGAACGACCGCTGGACATGCAAAATCACCTGCCGGCTACGCCGGAAACACTTGGCGAACACTCCGGAATCACCTGCCGGGCATGCCGGAACCACCTCTCAGATATGCCAGAACCACGTGCCAATGACCCTGGAAGCACCTGCCGAGCACGCCGGAACCACCTGCTCGACTCGCCAGAACCACCTGCCGGACACGCAAAAATCACCTGCCGGCTATGCCACAACCAGTTGGGGAACACTTCGGAATCATCTGCCGGGCTTGCTGGAACCACCTGCCGGTCATGCCAAAATCACCTGCCAACTACGCCAGTACCACTTGGCGGACACTGTGGAAACACCTGTCGGGCCGGCCGGAACCACATCTCAGACGTGCCAGAACCATGTGCATGAGATGCTGGAACCACACCCCGAACAGACGGAAAACACCTGCCAGACCCGTCTGAACAACCTGCCGAGCACGCCGGAGCCACCTGCTCGACTCGCCGGAACCACCTACCTGACATGCCCAAATCACCAGCCGGGTATGCCAGAACCACTTGCCGGACACTCCGGAATCATCTGCCGGACATGCCGGAACCAGCTCTCAGACACACCAGAACCACGTGCCGGAGACGCCGGAAGCACCTGCCGAGCATGCCGGAGCCACCTGCTCGACTCGCCAGAAACACCTGCCGGACACGCCAAAATCACCTGCCGGGTACGCCAGAACCACATGGCGGACACTCCGAAATCACCTGTCGCGCATGCCGGAACCACCTCTCAGACGTGCCGGAAGCACGTGCCGGACACGCCGGAATCACCTACTGGACAGACCGGAACCACCTGCCGAGCACGCCGGAGCCACCTGTTCGACTCGCTGGAACCACCTGCCGGACAGGCCAATATCAACTGCTGGCTATGCCAGAACCACCTGGGGGACGGTCCGGAATCACCTGCCAGCCATGGCGGAACCACCTCTCAGACGTACCAGAACCACCTGCCGGAGAAGCTGGAAACACGTCCTGGACAGTCTGGAACCACCTGCCGGCCAAGCCTGAACCACCTGCCAAGCACAACGGAACAACCTGCCAGACACGCCAAAATCACCTGCGTGTTATGCCAGAACCACTTGGAGGACTCTCTGGGATGACCTGCCGGGCATGCCGGAACCACCTCTCAGACGTGCCAGAACCATGTGGCGGACAGTCCAGAATCACCTGTTGGGCATGCGCAACCACCTCTGAGACGTACCAGAACCACATGCCGTGCAGGCTGGAACCACCTACCGGACAGACCGGAATCACCTTTCGGGCATGCCGGAACCACCTGTCAGATGTGCCAGAAACACGTGCCGGAGACGCCGGAAGCACCTGCCAAGCACGTTGGAACCACCTGCTCAACTCGCCTGAACCACCTGCCGGACATGCCAAAATCACCTGCCGACTATGCCAGAACCACTTGGCGAACACTCCGGAATCACTTGCCGGGCATGCAGGAACCACCTCTCAGACATGCCAGAACCCCGTGCCAATGACCCCGGAAGCACCAGCCGAGCACGCCGGAACCACCTGCTCGACTCGCCAGAGCCACCTGCCGATCACGCAAAAATCACCTGCCGGCTACGCCACAACCAGTTGGTGAACACTTTGGAATCACCTGCCAGGCTTGCTGGAACCACCTGCCAGTCATGCCAAAATCACCTGCCAACTACGCCAGAACCGCTTGGCGGACACTGCGGAAACACCTGTCGGGCCGGCTGGAACCACATCTCAGACGTGCCAGAAACGTGTTCATGAGATGCTGGAACCACACCCCGAACAGACGGATACCACCTGCCAGAACCGCCTGAACCACCTGCTGAGCACGCCGGAACCACCTGCTCGACTCACCGGTACCACCTCCCTGACACGCCAAAATCACCTGCTGGGTATGCCAGAACCACTTGGCGGACACTCCGGAATCATCTGCCGGACATGCCGGAACCAGCTCTCAGACACACCAGAACCAAGTGCCGGAGACGCCGGAAGCACCTGCCGAGCATGCCGGAGCCACCTGCTCGACTCGCCAGAAACACCTGCCGGACACGCCAAAATCACCTGCCGGGTACGCCAGAACCACCTGGCGGACACTCCGGAATCACCTGCCGCGCATGCCGGAACCACCTCTCAGACGTGCCGGAAGCACGTGCCAGACACGCCGGAAACACCTACCGGACAGACCGGAACCACCTGCCAAGAACGCTGGAGCCACCTGTTCGACTCGCTGGAACCACCTGCCGGACAGGCCAATATCAACTGCTGGCTATGCCAGAACCACCTGGGGGACAGTCCGGGATCACCTGCCAGCCATGGCGGAACCACCTCTCAGACGTACCAGAACCACCTGCCGGAGAAGCTGGAAACACGTCCTGGACAGACTGGAAAAACGTGACGGCCATGCCTGAACCACCTGCCGGACACGCCAAAATCACCTGCGGGCTACGCCAGAACCACTTGGACGACTCTCCGAAATGACCTGCCGGGCATGCCGGAACCACCTCTCAGACGTGCCGGAAGCACATGACGGACACGCCGGAATCACCTACCGGACAGACCGGAACCACCAGCCGAGCATGCCGGAGCCACCTGCTTGACTCGCCCGAAACACCTGCCGAACACGCCAAAATCACCTGCCGGGTACGCCAGAACCACCTGGCGGACACTACGGAATCACCTGCTGCGCATCCCCCAACCACCTCTCAGACGTGCCGGAAGCACGTGCCGGACACGTCGGAAACACCTACCGGGCAGACCGGAACCACCTGCCAAGAACGCCGGAGCCACCTGTTCGACTCGCTGGAACCACCTGCCGGACAGGTCAATATCAACTGTTGGCTATGCCAGAAGCACCTGGGGGACAGTCCGGGATCACCTGCCAGCCATGGCGGAACCACCTCTCAGACGTACCAGAACCACCTGCCGGGGAAGCTGGAAACACATCCTGGACAGACTGGAAACACGTGACGGCCATGCCTGAACCTCCTGCCGAGCACGGCGGAACAACCTGCCGGACACGCCAAAATCACCTGCGGGCTACGCCAGAACCACTTGGACGACTCTCCGAAATGACCTGCCGGGCATGCCGGAACCACCTCTCAGACGTGCCAGAACCATGTGGCGGACAGTCCGGAATCACCTGTTGGGCATGCGCAACCACCTCTGAGACGTACCAGAACCACATGCCGTGCAGGCTGGAACCACCTACCGGACAGACCGGAATCACCTTTCGGGCATGCCGGAACCACCTGTCAGATGTGCCAGAAACACGTGCCGGAGACGCCGGAAGCACCTGCCAAGCACGTTGGAACCACCTGCTCAACTCGCCTGAACCACCTGCCGGACATGCCAAAATCACCTGCCGACTATGCCAGAACCACTTGGCGAACACTCCGGAATCACTTGCCGGGCATGCAGGAACCACCTCTCAGACATGCCAGAACCCCGTGCCAATGACCCCGGAAGCACCAGCCGAGCACGCCGGAACCACCTGCTCGACTCGCCAGAACCACCTGCCGATCACGCAAAAATCACCTGCCGGCTACGCCACAACCAGTTGGTGAACACTTTGGAATCACCTGCCAGGCTTGCTGGAACCACCTGCCAGTCATGCCAAAATCACCTGCCAACTACGCCAGAACCGCTTGGCGGACACTGCCGAAACACCTGTCGGGCCGGCTGGAACCACATCTCAGACGTGCCAGAAACGTGTTCATGAGATGCTGGAACCACACCGCGAACAGACGGATACCACCTGCCAGAACCGCCTGAACCACGTGCTGAGCACGCCGGAAACAACTGCTCGACTCACCGGTACCACCTCCCTGACACGCCAAAATCACCTGCTGGGTATGCCAGAACCACTTGGCGGACACTCCGGAATCATCTGCCGGACATGCCGGAACCAGCTCTCAGACACACCAGAACCAAGTGCCGGAAACGCCGGAAGCACCTGCCGAGCATGCCGGAGCCACCTGCTCGACTCGCCAGAACCACCTGCCGGACACGCCAAAATCACCTGCCGGGTATGCCAGAACCACCTGGCGGACACTACGGAATCACCTTCCGCGCATGCCGGAACCACCTCTCAGATATGCCAGAACCACGTGCCAATGACCCCGGACGCACCTGCCGAGCACGCCGGAACCACCTGCTCGACTCGCCAGAACCACCTGCCGGACACGCAAAAATCACCTGCCGGCTACGCCACAACCAGTTGGGGAACACTTCGGAATCACCTGCCGGGCTTGCTGGAACCACCTGCCGGTCATGCCAAAATCACCTGCCAACTACGCCAGTACCACTTGGCGGAAACTGTGGAAACACCTGTCGGTCCGGCCGGAACCACATCTCAGACGTGCCAGAACCATGTGCATGAGATGCTGGAACCACACCCCGAACAGACGGAAAACACCTGCCAGACCCGTCTGAACAACCTGCCGAGCACGCCGGAGCCACCTGCTCGACTCGCCGGAACCACCTACCTGACATGCCCAAATCACCTGCCGGGTACGCCAGAACCACCTGGCGGACACTCCGAAATCACCTGTCGCGCATGCCGGAACCACCTCTCAGACGTGCCGGAAGCACATGACGGACACGCCGGAATCACCTACCGGACAGACCGGAACCACCAGCCGAGCATGCCGGAGCCACCTGCTTGACTCGCCCGAAACACCTGCCGAACACGCCAAAATCACCTGCCGGGTACGCCAGAACCACCTGGCGGACACTACGGAATCACCTGCTGCGCATCCCCCAACCAACTCTCAGACGTGCCGGAAGCACGTGCCGGACACGTCGGAAACACCTACCGGGCAGACCGGAACCACCTGCCAAGAACGCCGGAGCCACCTGTTCGACTCGCTGGAACCACCTGCCGGACAGGTCAATATCAACTGTTGGCTATGCCAGAAGCACCTGGGGGACAGTCCGGGATCACCTGCCAGCCATGGCGGAACCACCTCTCAGACGTACCAGAACCACCTGCCGGGGAAGCTGGAAACACATCCTGGACAGACTGGAAACACGTGACGGCCATGCCTGAACCTCCTGCCGAGCACGGCGGAACAACCTGCCGGACACGCCAAAATCACCTGCGGGCTACGCCAGAACCACTTGGACGACTCTCCGAAATGACTGCCGGGCATGTTGGAACCACCTCTGAGACGTGCCAGAATCACGTGGCAGACAGTCCGGTATCACCTGTTGGGCATACGCAACCACCTCTGACACGTACCAGAACCACGTGCCGTGCACGCCGGAACCACCTACCGGACAGACCGGAATCAACTTTTGGGCATGCCGGAACCACCAGTCAAATGTGCCAGAAACACGTGCCGGAGACGCCGGAAGCACCTGCCGAGCACGTCGCAAACACCTGCTCAACTCGCCTGAACCACCTGCCGGACACACCAAAATCACCTGCCCGCTACACCAGCACCACTTCGGGGACAAGACGGAATCACGTCAGGGGCATGCCGGCACAGCCTCTCAGACTGAACCTCGTGACGGAAACCACAGAACCACCTGCCGGACAGACCGGAACCACCTGCCGGACACGCCGGAACCACCGGCTCGACCCGCCGGAACGACCGCTGGACATGCAAAATCACCTGCCGGCTACGCCGGAAACACATGGCGAACACTCCGGAATCACCTGCCAGGCATGCCGGAACCACATCTCAGATATGCCAGAACCACGTGCCAATGACCCCAGAAGCACCTGCCGAGCACGCCGGAACCACCTGCTCGACTCGCCAGAACCACCTGCCGGACACGCAAAAATCACCTGCCGGCTACGCCACAACCAGTTGGGAAACACTTCGGAATCACCTGCCAGGATTCCTGGAACCACATGCCGGTCATGCCAAAATCACCTGCCAACTACCCCAGTACCACTTGGCGGACACTGTGGAAACACCTGTCGGGCCGGCCGGAACCACATCTCAGACGTGCCAGAACCATGTGCATGAGATGCTAGAACCACACCCCGAACAGACGGAAAACACCTGCCAGACCCGTCTGAACAACCTGCCGAGCATGCCGGAGCCACCTACCTGACATGCCCAAATCACCAGCCGGGTATGCCAGAACCACTTGCCGGACACTCCGGAATCATCTGCCGGACATGCCGGAACCAGCTCTCAGACACACCAGAACCACGTGCCGGAGACGCCGGTAGCACCTGCCGAGCATGCCGGAGCCACCTGCTCGACTCGCCAGAAACACCTGCCGGACACGCCAAAATCACCTGCCGGGTACGCCAGAATCACCTGGCGGACACTCCGAAATCACCTGTCGCGCATGCCGGAACCACCTCTCAGACGTGCTGGAAGCACGTGCCGGACACGCTGGAATCACCTACCGGACTGACCGGAACCCCCTGCCGAGCACGCCGGAGCCACCTGTTCGACTCGCTGGAACCACCTGCCGGACAGGCCAATATCAACTGCTGGCTATGCCAGAACCAACTGGGGGACGGTCCGGAATCACCTGCCAGCCATGGCGGAACCACCTCTCAGACGTACCAGAACCACCTGCCGGAGAAGCTGGAAACACGTCCTGGAGAGTCTGGAACCACCTGCCGGCCAAGCCTGAAGCACCTGCCAAGCACAACGGAACAACCTGCCAGACACGCCAAAATCACCTGCGTGTTATGCCAGAACCACTTGGAGGACTCTCTGGGATGACCTGCCGGGCATGCCGAAACCACCTCTCAGACGTGCCAGAACCATGTGGCGGACAGTCCGGAATCACCTGTTGGGCATGCGCAACCACCTCTGAGACGTACCAGAACCACATGCCGTGCAGGCTGGAACCACCTACCGGACAGACCGGAATCACCTTTCGGGCATGCCGGAACCACCTGTCAGATGTGCCAGAAACACGTGCCGGAGACGCCGGAAGCACCTGCCAAGCACGTTGGAACCACCTGCTCAACTCGCCTGAAACACCTGCCAGACATGCCAAAATCACCTGCCGACTATGCCAGAACCACTTGGCGAACACTCCGGAATCACTTGCCGGGCATGCAGGAACCACCTCTCAGACATGCCAGAACCCCGTGCCAATGACCCCGGAAGCACCAGCCGAGCACGCCGGAACCACCTGCTCGACTCGCCAGAACCACCTGCCGATCACGCAAAAATCACCTGCCGGCTACGCCACAACCAGTTGGTGAACACTTTGGAATCACCTGCCAGGCTTGCTGGAACCACCTGCCAGTCATGCCAAAATCACCTGCCAACTACGCCAGAACCGCTTGGCGGACACTGCCGAAACACCTGTCGGGCCGGCTGGAACCACATCTCAGACGTGCCAGAAACGTGTTCATGAGATGCTGGAACCACACCGCGAACAGACGGATACCACCTGCCAGAACCGCCTGAACCACGTGCTGAGCACGCCGGAAACAACTGCTCGACTCACCGGTACCACCTCCCTGACACGCCAAAATCACCTGCTGGGTATGCCAGAACCACTTGGCGGACACTCCGGAATCATCTGCCGGACATGCCGGAACCAGCTCTCAGACACACCAGAACCAAGTGCCGGAAACGCCGGAAGCACCTGCCGAGCATGCCGGAGCCACCTGCTCGACTCGCCAGAAACACCTGCCGGACACGCCAAAATCACCTGCCGGGTATGCCAGAACCACCTGGCGGACACTACGGAATCACCTTCCGCGCATGCCGGAACCACCTCTCAGATATGCCAGAACCACGTGCCAATGACCCCGGACGCACCTGCCGAGCACGCCGGAACCACCTGCTCGACTCGCCAGAACCACCTGCCGGACAGGCAAAAATCACCTGCCGGCTACGCCACAACCAGTTGGGGAACACTTCGGAATCACCTGCCGGGCTTGCTGGAACCACCTGCCGGTCATGCCAAAATCACCTGCCAACTACGCCAGTACCACTTGGCGGAAACTGTGGAAACACCTGTCGGTCCGGCCGGAACCACATCTCAGACGTGCCAGAACCATGTGCATGAGATGCTGGAACCACACCCCGAACAGACGGAAAACACCTGCCAGACCCGTCTGAACAACCTGCCGAGCACGCCGGAGCCACCTGCTCGACTCGCCGGAACCACCTACCTGACATGCCCAAATCACCAGCCGGGTATGCCAGAACCACTTGGCGGACACTCCGGAATCATCTGCCGGACATGCCGGAACCAGCTCTCAGACACACCAGAACCAAGTGCCGGAGACGCCGGAAGCACCTGCCGAGCATGCCGGAGCCACCTGCTCGACTCGCCAGAAACACCTGCCGGACACGCCAAAATCACCTGCCGGGTACGCCAGAACCACTTGGCGGACACTGCGAAATCACCTGTCGCGCATGCCGGAACCACCTCTCAGACGTGCCGGAAGCACGTGCCGGACACGCCGGAATCACCTACCGGACAGACCGGAACCACCTGCCGAGCACGCCGGAGCCACCTGTTCGACTCGCTGGAACCACCTGCCGGACAGGCCAATATCAACTGCTGGCTATGCCAGAACCACCTGGGGGACCGTCCGGAATCACCTGCCAGCCATGGCGGAACCACCTCTCAGACGTACCAGAACCACCTGCCGGAGAAGCTGGAAACACGTCCTGGACAGTCTGGAACCACCTGCCGGCCAAGCCTGAAGCACCTGCCAAGCACAACGGAACAACCTGCCAGACACGCCAAAATCACCTGCGTGTTATGCCAGAACCACTTGGAGGACTCTCTGGGATGACCTGCCGGGCATGCCGAAACCACCTCTCAGACGTGCCAGAACCATGTGGCGGACAGTCCGGAATCACCTGTTGGGCATGCGCAACCACATCTGAGACGTACCAGAACCACATGTCATGCAGGCTGGAACCACCTACCGGACAGACCGGAATCACCTTTCGGGCATGCCGGAACCACCTGTCAGATGTGCCAGAAACACGTGCCGGAGACGCCGGAAGCACCTGCCAAGCACGTTGGAACCACCTGCTCAACTCGCCTGAACCACCTGCCGGACATGCCAAAATCACCTGCCGACTATGCCAGAACCACTTGGCGAACACTCCGGAATCACTTGCCGGGCATGCAGGAACCACCTCTCAGACATGCCAGAACCCCGTGCCAATGACCCCGGAAGCACCAGCCGAGCACGCCGGAACCACCTGCTCGACTCGCCAGAACCACCTGCCGATCACGCAAAAATCACCTGCCGGCTACGCCACAACCAGTTGGTGAACACTTTGGAATCACCTGCCAGGCTTGCTGGAACCACCTGCCAGTCATGCCAAAATCACCTGCCAACTACGCCAGAACCGCTTGGCGGACACTGCCGAAACACCTGTCGGGCCGGCTGGAACCACATCTCAGACGTGCCAGAAACGTGTTCATGAGATGCTGGAACCACACCGCGAACAGACGGATACCACCTGCCAGAACCGCCTGAACCACGTGCTGAGCACGCCGGAAACAACTGCTCGACTCACCGGTACCACCTCACTGACACGCCAAAGTCACCTGCTGGGTATGCCAGAACCACTTGGCGGACACTCCGGAATCATCTGCCGGACATGCCGGAACCAGCTCTCAGACACACCAGAACCAAGTGCCGGAAACGCCGGAAGCACCTGCCGAGCATGCCGGAGCCACCTGCTCGACTCGCCAGAAACACCTGCCGGACACGCCAAAATCACCTGCCGGGTATGCCAGAACCACCTGGTGGACACTACGGAATCACCTTCCGCGCATGCCGGAACCACCTCTCAGATATGCCAGAACCACGTGCCAATGACCCCGGACGCACCTGCCGAGCACGCCGGAACCACCTGCTCGACTCGCCAGAACCACCTGCCGGACACGCAAAAATCACCGGCCGGCTACGCCACAACCAGTTGGGGAACACTTCGGAATCACCTGCCGGGCTTGCTGGAACCACCTGCCGGACATGCCAAAATCACCTGCCGACTATGCCAGAACCACTTGGCGAACACTCCGGAATCACTTGCCGGGCATGCAGGAACCACCTCTCAGACATGCCAGAACCCCGTGCCAATGACCCCGGAAGCACCAGCCGAGCACGCCGGAACCACCTGCTCGACTCGCCAGAACCACCTGCCGATCACGCAAAAATCACCTGCCGGCTACGCCACAACCAGTTGGTGAACACTTTGGAATCACCTGCCAGGCTTGCTGGAACCACCTGCCAGTCATGCCAAAATCACCTGCCAACTACGCCAGAACCGCTTGGCGGACACTGCGGAAACACCTGTCGGGCCGGCTGGAACCACATCTCAGACGTGCCAGAAACGTGTTCATGAGATGCTGGAACCACACCGCGAACAGACGGATACCACCTGCCAGAACCGCCTGAACCACGTGCTGAGCACGCCGGAAACAACTGCTCGACTCACCGGTACCACCTCCCTGACACGCCAAAATCACCTGCTGGGTATGCCAGAACCACTTGGCGGACACTCCGGAATCATCTGCCGGACATGCCGGAACCAGCTCTCAGACACACCAGAACCAAGTGCCGGAGACGCCGGAAGCACCTGCCGAGCATGCCGGAGTCACGTGCTCGACTCGCCAGAACCACCTGCCGGACACGCCAAAATCACCTTCCGGCTACGCCACAACCAGTTGGGGAACACTTCGGAATCACCTGCCGGGCTTGCTGGAACCACCTGCCGGTCA
>NW_027227719.1:0-103078 GCF_037783145.1 Equus przewalskii | reverse complement strand
GGTGTCCGGCACAGTCTGAGAGGCTGTGCCGGCATGCCCCTCACGTGATTCCGGCTTGTCCCTTAAGTGGTGCTGGTGTAGCGGGCAGGTGACTTTGGCGTGTCCGGCAGGTGGTTCAGGCGAGTTGAGCAGGTGGTTGCGACGTGCTCGGCAGGTGCTTCCGGCGTCTCCGGCACGTGTTTCTGGCACGTCTGACTGGTGGTTCCGGCATGCCCAAAAGTTGATTCCGGTCTGTCCGGTAGGTGGTTCCGGCGTGCACGGCACGTGGTTCTGGTACGTGTCAGAGGTGGTTGCGTATGCCCAACAGGTGATTCCGGACTGTCCGCCACGTGCTTCTGGCACGTCTGAGAGGTGGTTCCAACATGCCCGGCAGGTCATTTCGGAGAGTCGTCCAAGTGGTTCTGGCGTAGCCCGCAGGTGATTTTGGCGTGTCCGGCAGGTGGTTCCGCCGTGCTCGGCAGGTGGTTCAGGCATGGCCGTCACGTGGTTCCCGTCTGTCCAGGACGTGTTTCCAGCTTCTCCGGCAGGTGGTTCTGGTACGTCTGAGAGGTGGTTCCGCCATGGCTGGCAGGTGATCCCGGACCGTCCCCCAGGTGGTTCTGGCATAGCCAGCAGTTGATATTGGCCTGTCCGGCAGGTGGTTCCAGCGAGTCGAACAGGTGGCTCCGGCGTTCTTGGCAGGTGTTTCCGGGCTGCCCGGTAGGTGTTTCCGGCGTGTCCGGCACGTGCTTCCGGCACGTCTGAGAGGTGGTTCCGGCATGCGCGGCAGGTGATTCCGTAGTGTCCGCCAGGTGGTTCTGGCATACCCGGCAGGTGATTTTGGCGTGTCCGGCAGGTGTTTCTGGCGAGTCGAGCAGGTGGCTCCGGCATGCTCGGCAGGTGCTTCCGGCGTCTCCAGCACTTGGTTCTGGTGTGTCTGAGAGCTGGTTCCGGCATGTCCGGCAGATGATTCCGGAGTGTCCGCCAAGTGGTTCTGGCATACCCAGCAGGTGATTTTGGCGTGTCAGGGAGGTGGTACCGGTGAGTCGAGCAGGTGGTTCCGGCGTGCTCAGCAGGTGGTTCAGGCGGTTCTGGCAGGTGGTATCCGTCTGTTCGGGGTGTGGTTCCAGCATCTCATGAACACGTTTCTGGCACGTCTGAGATGTGGTTCCAGCCGGCCCGACAGGTGTTTCCGCAGTGTCCGCCAAGCGGTTCTGGCGTAGTTGGCAGGTGATTTTGGCATGACTGGCAGGTGGTTCCAGCAAGCCTGGCAGGTGATTCCAAAGTGTTCACCAACTGGTTGTGGCGTAGCCGGCAGGTGATTTTTGCGTGATCGGCAGGTGGTTCTGGCGAGTCGAGCAGGTGGTTCCGGCGTGCTCGGCTGGTGCTTCCGGGGTCATTGGCACGGGGTTCTGGCATGTCTGAGAGGTGGTTCCTGCATGCCCGGCAAGTGATTCCGGAGTGTTCGCCAAGTGGTTCTGGCATAGTCGGCAGGTGATTTTGGCATGTCCGGCAGGTGGTTCAGGTGAGTTGAGCAGGTGGTTCCAACGTGCTTGGCAGGTGCTTCCGGCGTCTCCGGCACGTGTTTCTGGCAATCTGACAGGTGGTTCCGGCATGCCCGAAAGGTGATTCCGGTCTGTCCGGTAGGTGGTTGCAGCCTGCACGGCATGTGGTTCTGGTACGTCTCAGAGGTGGTTGCGCATGCCCAACAGGTGATTCCGGACTGTCCGCCACATGGTTCTGGCACGTCTGAGAGGTGGTTCCGGCATGCGCGGCAGGTGATTCCGTAGTGTCCGCCAGGTGGTTCTGGCATACCCGGCAGGTGATTTTGGCGTGTCCGGCAGGTGTTTCTGGCGAGTCGAGCAGGTGGCTCCGGCATGCTCGGCAGGTGCTTCCGGCGTCTCCGGCACGTGGTTCTGGTGTGTCTGAGAGCTGGTTCCGGCATGTCCGGCAGATGATTCCGGAGTGTCCGCCAAGTGGTTCTGGCATACCTGGCTGGTGATTTTGGCATGTCAGGTAGGTGCTTCCGGCGAGTCGAGCAGGTGGCTCCGGCGTGCTCGGCAGGTTGTTCAGACGGGTCTGGCAGGTGTTTTCCGTCTGTTCGGGGTGTGGTTCCAGCATCTCATGCACATGGTTCTGGCACGTCTGAGATGTGGTTCCGGCCGGCCCGACAGGTGTTTCCACAGTGTCCGCCAAGTGGTACTGGCATAGTTGGCAGGTGATTTAGGCATGACCGGCAGGTGGTTCCAGCAAGCCCGGCAGGTGATTCCGAAGTGTTCCCCAACTGGTTGTGGCGTAGCCGGCAGGTGATTTTTGCGTGTCCGGCAGGTGGTTCTGGCGAGTCGAGCAGGTGGTTCCGGCGTGCTCGGCAGGTGCTTCCGGGGTCATTGGCACGTGGTTCTGGCATATCTGAGAGGTGGTTCCGGCATGCCCGGCAGGTGATTCCGGAGTGTTCGCCAAGTGTTTCCGGCGTAGCCGGCAGGTGATTTTGCATGTCCAGCGGTCGTTCCGGCGGGTCGAGCCGGTGGTTCCGGCGTGTCCGGCAGGTGGTTCCGGTCTGTCCGGCAGGTGGTTCTGTGGTGTCCGGCACGAGGTTCAGTCTGAGAGGCTGTGCCGGCATGCCCCTCACGTGATTCCGGCTTGTCCCTTAGGTGGTGCTGGTGTAGCGGGCAGGTGATTTTGGCGTGTCAGGGAGGTGGTACCGGTGAGTCGAGCAGGTGGTTCCGGCGTGCTCAGCAGGTGGTTCAGGCGGTTCTGGCAGGTGGTATCCGTCTGTTCGGGGTGTGGTTCCAGCATCTCATGAACACGTTTCTGGCACGTCTGAGATGTGGTTCCAGCCGGCCCGACAGGTGTTTCCGCAGTGTCCGCCAAGCGGTTCTGGCGTAGTTGGCAGGTGATTTTGGCATGACTGGCAGGTGGTTCCAGCAAGCCTGGCAGGTGATTCCAAAGTTTTCACCAACTGGTTGTGGCGTAGCCGGCAGGTGATTTTTGCGTGATCGGCAGGTGGTTCTGGCGAGTCGAGCAGGTGGTTCCGGCGTGCTCGGCTGGTGCTTCCGGGGTCATTGGCACGGGGTTCTGGCATGTCTGAGAGGTGGTTCCTGCATGCCCGGCAAGTGATTCCGGAGTGTTCGCCAAGTGGTTCTGGCATAGTCGGCAGGTGATTTTGGCATGTCCGGCAGGTGGTTCAGCCGAGTTGAGCAGGTGGTTCCAACGTGCTTGGCAGGTGCTTCCGGCGTCTCCGGCACGTGTTTCTGGCACATCTGACAGGTGGTTCCGGCATGCCCGAAAGGTGATTCCGGTGTGTCCGGTAGGTGGTTCCAGCCTGCACGGCATGTGGTTCTGGTACGTCTCAGAGGTGGTTGCGCATGCCCAACAGGTGATTCCGGACTGTCCGCCACATGGTTCTGGCACGTCTGAGAGGTGGTTCCGGCATGCCCGGCAGGTCATCCCAGAGAGTCCTCCAAGTGGTTCTGGCATAACACGCAGGTGATTTTGGCGTGTCTGGCAGGTTGTTCCGTTGTGCTTGGCAGGTGGTTCAGGCTTGGCCGGCAGGTGGTTCCAGACTGTCCAGGACGTGTTTCCAGCTTCTCCGGCAGGTGGTTCTGGTACGTCTGAGAGGTGGTTCCGCCATGGCTGGCAGGTGATTCCGGACCGTCCCCCAGGTGGTTCTGGCATAGCCAGCAGTTGATATTGGCCTGTCCGGCAGGTGGTTCCAGCGAGTCGAACAGGTGGCTCCGGCGTGCTCGGCAGGTGGTTCCGGTCTGTCCGGTAGGTGATTCCGGCGTGTTCGGCACGTGCTTCCGGCACGTCTGAGAGGTGGTTCCGGCATGCGCGACAGGTGGTTTCGGAGTGTCCGCCAGGTGGTTCTGGCGTACCCGGCAGGTGATTTTGGCGTGTCCGGCAGGTGTTTCTGGCGAGTCGAGCAGGTGGCTCCGGCATGCTCGGCAGGTGCTTCCGGCGTCTCCGGCACGTGGTTCTGGTGTGTCTGAGAGCTGGTTCCGGCATGTCCGGCAGATGATTCCGGAGTGTCCGCCAAGTGGTTCTGGCATACCCGGCTGGTGATTTGGGCATGTCAGGTAGGTGGTTCCGGCGAGTCGAGCAGGTGGCTCCGGCGTGCTCGGCAGGTTGTTCAGACGGGTCTGGCAGGTGTTTTCCGTCTGTTCGGGGTGTGGTTCCAGCATCTCATGCACATGGTTCTGGCACGTCTGAGATGTGGTTCCGGCCGGCCCGACAGGTGTTTCCACAGTGTCCGCCAAGTGGTACTGGCGTAGTTGGCAGGTGATTTTGGCATGACCGGCAGGTGGTTCCAGCAAGCCCGGCAGGTGATTCCGAAGTGTTCCCCAACTGGTTGTGGCGTAGCCGGCAGGTGATTTTTGCGTGTCCGGCAGGTGGTTCTGGCGAGTCGAGCAGGTGGTTCCGGCGTGCTCGGCAGGTGCTTCCGGCGTCTCCGGCACGTGGTTCTGGCGTGTCTGAGAGGTGGTTCCGGCATGCCCGGCATGTGATTCCGCAGTGTTCGCCAAGTGTTTCCGGTGTAGCCGGCAGGTGATTTTGCATGTCCAGCGGTCGTTCCGGCGGGTCGAGACGGTGGTTCCGGCGTGTCCGGCAGGTGGTTCCGGTCTGTCCAGGAGGTGGTTCTGTGGTGTCCGGCACGAGGTTCAGTCTGAGAGGCTGTGCCGGCATGCCCCTCACGTGATTCCGGCTTGTCCCTTAAGTGGTGCTGGTGTAGCGGGCAGGTGACTTTGGCGTGTCCGGCAGGTGGTTCAGGCGAGTTGAGCAGGTGGTTGCGACGTGCTCGGCAGGTGCTTCCGGCGTCTCCGGCACGTGTTTCTGGCACGTCTGACTGGTGGTTCCGGCATGCCCAAAAGTTGATTCCGGTCTGTCCGGTAGGTGGTTCCGGCGTGCACGGCACGTGGTTCTGGTACGTGTCAGAGGTGGTTGCGTATGCCCAACAGGTGATTCCGGACTGTCCGCCACGTGCTTCTGGCACGTCTGAGAGGTGGTTCCAACATGCCCGGCAGGTCATTTCGGAGAGTCGTCCAAGTGGTTCTGGCGTAGCCCGCAGGTGATTTTGGCGTGTCCGGCAGGTGGTTCCGCCGTGCTCGGCAGGTGGTTCAGGCATGGCCGTCACGTGGTTCCAGTCTGTCCAGGACGTGTTTCCAGCTTCTCCGGCAGGTGGTTCTGGTACGTCTGAGAGGTGGTTCCGCCATGGCTGGCAGGTGATCCCGGACTGTCCCCCAGGTGGTTCTGGCATAGCCAGCAGTTGATATTGGCCTGTCCGGCAGGTGGTTCCAGCGAGTCGAACAGGTGGCTCCGGCGTTCTTGGCAGGTGTTTCCGGGCTGCCCGGTAGGTGTTTCCGGCGTGTCCGGCACGTGCTTCCGGCACGTCTGAGAGGTGGTTCCGGCATGCGCGGCAGGTGATTCCGTAGTGTCCGCCAGGTGGTTCTGGCATACCCGGCAGGTGATTTTGGCGTGTCCGGCAGGTGTTTCTGGCGAGTCGAGCAGGTGGCTCCGGCATGCTCGGCAGGTGCTTCCGGCGTCTCCAGCACTTGGTTCTGGTGTGTCTGAGAGCTGGTTCCGGCATGTCCGGCAGATGATTCCGGAGTGTCCGCCAAGTGGTTCTGGCATACCCAGCAGGTGATTTTGGCGTGTCAGGGAGGTGGTACCGGTGAGTCGAGCAGGTGGTTCCGGCGTGCTCAGCAGGTGGTTCAGGCGGTTCTGGCAGGTGGTATCCGTCTGTTCGGGGTGTGGTTCCAGCATCTCATGAACACGTTTCTGGCACGTCTGAGATGTGGTTCCAGCCGGCCCGACAGGTGTTTCCGCAGTGTCCGCCAAGCGGTTCTGGCGTAGTTGGCAGGTGATTTTGGCATGACTGGCAGGTGGTTCCAGCAAGCCTGGCAGGTGATTCCAAAGTGTTCACCAACTGGTTGTGGCGTAGCCGGCAGGTGATTTTTGCGTGATCGGCAGGTGGTTCTGGCGAGTCGAGCAGGTGGTTCCGGCGTGCTCGGCTGGTGCTTCCGGGGTCATTGGCACGGGGTTCTGGCATGTCTGAGAGGTGGTTCCTGCATGCCCGGCAAGTGATTCCGGAGTGTTCGCCAAGTGGTTCTGGCATAGTCGGCAGGTGATTTTGGCATGTCCGGCAGGTGGTTCAGGTGAGTTGAGCAGGTGGTTCCAACGTGCTTGGCAGGTGCTTCCGGCGTCTCCGGCACGTGTTTCTGGCAATCTGACAGGTGGTTCCGGCATGCCCGAAAGGTGATTCCGGTCTGTCCGGTAGGTGGTTGCAGCCTGCACGGCATGTGGTTCTGGTACGTCTCAGAGGTGGTTGCGCATGCCCAACAGGTGATTCCGGACTGTCCGCCACATGGTTCTGGCACGTCTGAGAGGTGGTTCCGGCATGCGCGGCAGGTGATTCCGTAGTGTCCGCCAGGTGGTTCTGGCATACCCGGCAGGTGATTTTGGCGTGTCCGGCAGGTGTTTCTGGCGAGTCGAGCAGGTGGCTCCGGCATGCTCGGCAGGTGCTTCCGGCGTCTCCGGCACGTGGTTCTGGTGTGTCTGAGAGCTGGTTCCGGCATGTCCGGCAGATGATTCCGGAGTGTCCGCCAAGTGGTTCTGGCATACCTGGCTGGTGATTTTGGCATGTCAGGTAGGTGCTTCCGGCGAGTCGAGCAGGTGGCTCCGGCGTGCTCGGCAGGTTGTTCAGACGGGTCTGGCAGGTGTTTTCCGTCTGTTCGGGGTGTGGTTCCAGCATCTCATGCACATGGTTCTGGCACGTCTGAGATGTGGTTCCGGCCGGCCCGACAGGTGTTTCCACAGTGTCCGCCAAGTGGTACTGGCATAGTTGGCAGGTGATTTAGGCATGACCGGCAGGTGGTTCCAGCAAGCCCGGCAGGTGATTCCGAAGTGTTCCCCAACTGGTTGTGGCGTAGCCGGCAGGTGATTTTTGCGTGTCCGGCAGGTGGTTCTGGCGAGTCGAGCAGGTGGTTCCGGCGTGCTCGGCAGGTGCTTCCGGGGTCATTGGCACGTGGTTCTGGCATATCTGAGAGGTGGTTCCGGCATGCCCGGCAGGTGATTCCGGAGTGTTCGCCAAGTGTTTCCGGCGTAGCCGGCAGGTGATTTTGCATGTCCAGCGGTCGTTCCGGCGGGTCGAGCCGGTGGTTCCGGCGTGTCCGGCAGGTGGTTCCGGTCTGTCCGGCAGGTGGTTCTGTGGTGTCCGGCACGAGGTTCAGTCTGAGAGGCTGTGCCGGCATGCCCCTCACGTGATTCCGGCTTGTCCCTTAGGTGGTGCTGGTGTAGCGGGCAGGTGATTTTGGCGTGTCAGGGAGGTGGTACCGGTGAGTCGAGCAGGTGGTTCCGGCGTGCTCAGCAGGTGGTTCAGGCGGTTCTGGCAGGTGGTATCCGTCTGTTCGGGGTGTGGTTCCAGCATCTCATGAACACGTTTCTGGCACGTCTGAGATGTGGTTCCAGCCGGCCCGACAGGTGTTTCCGCAGTGTCCGCCAAGCGGTTCTGGCGTAGTTGGCAGGTGATTTTGGCATGACTGGCAGGTGGTTCCAGCAAGCCTGGCAGGTGATTCCAAAGTTTTCACCAACTGGTTGTGGCGTAGCCGGCAGGTGATTTTTGCGTGATCGGCAGGTGGTTCTGGCGAGTCGAGCAGGTGGTTCCGGCGTGCTCGGCTGGTGCTTCCGGGGTCATTGGCACGGGGTTCTGGCATGTCTGAGAGGTGGTTCCTGCATGCCCGGCAAGTGATTCCGGAGTGTTCGCCAAGTGGTTCTGGCATAGTCGGCAGGTGATTTTGGCATGTCCGGCAGGTGGTTCAGCCGAGTTGAGCAGGTGGTTCCAACGTGCTTGGCAGGTGCTTCCGGCGTCTCCGGCACGTGTTTCTGGCACATCTGACAGGTGGTTCCGGCATGCCCGAAAGGTGATTCCGGTGTGTCCGGTAGGTGGTTCCAGCCTGCACGGCATGTGGTTCTGGTACGTCTCAGAGGTGGTTGCGCATGCCCAACAGGTGATTCCGGACTGTCCGCCACATGGTTCTGGCACGTCTGAGAGGTGGTTCCGGCATGCCCGGCAGGTCATCCCAGAGAGTCCTCCAAGTGGTTCTGGCATAACACGCAGGTGATTTTGGCGTGTCTGGCAGGTTGTTCCGTTGTGCTTGGCAGGTGGTTCAGGCTTGGCCGGCAGGTGGTTCCAGACTGTCCAGGACGTGTTTCCAGCTTCTCCGGCAGGTGGTTCTGGTACGTCTGAGAGGTGGTTCCGCCATGGCTGGCAGGTGATTCCGGACCGTCCCCCAGGTGGTTCTGGCATAGCCAGCAGTTGATATTGGCCTGTCCGGCAGGTGGTTCCAGCGAGTCGAACAGGTGGCTCCGGCGTGCTCGGCAGGTGGTTCCGGTCTGTCCGGTAGGTGATTCCGGCGTGTTCGGCACGTGCTTCCGGCACGTCTGAGAGGTGGTTCCGGCATGCGCGACAGGTGGTTTCGGAGTGTCCGCCAGGTGGTTCTGGCGTACCCGGCAGGTGATTTTGGCGTGTCCGGCAGGTGTTTCTGGCGAGTCGAGCAGGTGGCTCCGGCATGCTCGGCAGGTGCTTCCGGCGTCTCCGGCACGTGGTTCTGGTGTGTCTGAGAGCTGGTTCCGGCATGTCCGGCAGATGATTCCGGAGTGTCCGCCAAGTGGTTCTGGCATACCCGGCTGGTGATTTGGGCATGTCAGGTAGGTGGTTCCGGCGAGTCGAGCAGGTGGCTCCGGCGTGCTCGGCAGGTTGTTCAGACGGGTCTGGCAGGTGTTTTCCGTCTGTTCGGGGTGTGGTTCCAGCATCTCATGCACATGGTTCTGGCACGTCTGAGATGTGGTTCCGGCCGGCCCGACAGGTGTTTCCACAGTGTCCGCCAAGTGGTACTGGCGTAGTTGGCAGGTGATTTTGGCATGACCGGCAGGTGGTTCCAGCAAGCCCGGCAGGTGATTCCGAAGTGTTCCCCAACTGGTTGTGGCGTAGCCGGCAGGTGATTTTTGCGTGTCCGGCAGGTGGTTCTGGCGAGTCGAGCAGGTGGTTCCGGCGTGCTCGGCAGGTGCTTCCGGCGTCTCCGGCACGTGGTTCTGGCGTGTCTGAGAGGTGGTTCCGGCATGCCCGGCATGTGATTCCGCAGTGTTCGCCAAGTGTTTCCGGTGTAGCCGGCAGGTGATTTTGCATGTCCAGCGGTCGTTCCGGCGGGTCGAGACGGTGGTTCCGGCGTGTCCGGCAGGTGGTTCCGGTCTGTCCAGGAGGTGGTTCTGTGGTGTCCGGCACGAGGTTCAGTCTGAGAGGCTGTGCCGGCATGCCCCTCACGTGATTCCGGCTTGTCCCCGAAGTGGTGCTGGTGTAGCGGGCAGGTGACTTTGGCGTGTCCGGCAGGTGGTTCAGGCGAGTTGAGCAGGTGGTTGCGACGTGCTCGGCAGGTGCTTCCGGCGTCTCCGGCACGTGTTTCTGGCACATCTGACTGGTGGTTCCGGCATGCCCAAAAGTTGATTCCGGTCTGTCCGGTAGGTGGTTCCGGCGTGCACGGCACGTGGTTCTGGTACGTGTCAGAGGTGGTTGCGTATGCCCAAGAGGTGATTCCGGACTGTCCGCCACGTGCTTCTGGCACGTCTGAGAGGTGGTTCCAACATGCCCGGCAGGTCATTTCGGAGAGTCGTCCAAGTGGTTCTGGCGTAGCCCGCGGGTGATTTTGGCGTGTCCGGCAGGTGGTTCCGCCGTGCTCGGCAGGTGGTTCACGCATGGCCGTCACGTGGTTCCAGTCTGTCCAGGACGTGTTTCCAGCTTCTCCGGCAGGTGGTTCTGGTACGTCTGAGAGGTGGTTCCGCCATGGCTGGCAGGTGATCCCGGACTGTCCCCCAGGTGGTTCTGGCATAGCCAGCTGTTGATATTGGCCTGTCCGGCAGGTGGTTCCAGCGAGTCGAACAGGTGGCTCCGGCGTTCTTGGCAGGTGGTTCCGGTCTGTCCGGTAGGTGTTTCCGGCGTGCTTGGCACGTGCTTCCGGCACGTCTGAGAGGTGGTTCCGGCATGCGCGGCAGGTGATTCCGTAGTGTCCGCCAGGTGGTTCTGGCATACCCGGCAGGTGATTTTGGCGTGTCCGGAAGGTGTTTCTGGCGAGTCGAGCAGGTGGCTCCGGCATGCTCGGCAGGTGCTTCCGGCGTCTCTGGCACTTGGTTCTGGTGTGTCTGAGAGCTGGTTCCGGCATGTCCGGCAGATGATTCCAGAGTGTCCGCCAAGTGGTTCTGGCATACCCAGCAGGTGATTTTGGCGTGTCAGGGAGGTGGTACCGGTGAGTCGAGCAGGTGGTTCCGGCGTGCTCAGCAGGTGGTTCAGGCGGTTCTGGCAGGTGGTATCCGTCTGTTCGGGGTGTGGTTCCAGCATCTCATGAACACGTTTCTGGCACGTCTGAGATGTGGTTCCAGCCGGCCCGACAGGTGTTTCCGCAGTGTCCGCCAAGCGGTTCTGGCGTAGTTGGCAGGTGATTTTGGCATGACTGGCAGGTGGTTCCAGCAAGCCTGGCAGGTGATTCCAAAGTGTTCACCAACTGGTTGTGGCGTAGCCGGCAGGTGATTTTTGCGTGATCGGCAGGTGGTTCTGGCGAGTCGAGCAGGTGGTTCCGGCGTGCTCGGCTGGTGCTTCCGGGGTCATTGGCACGGGGTTCTGGCATGTCTGAGAGGTGGTTCCTGCATGCCCGGCAAGTGATTCCGGAGTGTTCGCCAAGTGGTTCTGGCATAGTCGGCAGGTGATTTTGGCATGTCCGGCAGGTGGTTCAGGCGAGTTGAGCAGGTGGTTCCAATGTGCTTGGCAGGTGCTTCCGGCGTCTCCGGCACGTGTTTCTGGCACATCTGACAGGTGGTTCCGGCATGCCCGAAAAGCGATTCCGGTGTGTCCGGTAGGTGGTTCCAGCCTGCATGGCATGTGGTTCTGGTACGTCTCAGAGGTGGTTGCGCATGCCCAACAGGTGATTCCGGACTGTCCGCCACATGGTTCTGGCACGTCTGAGAGGTGGTTCCGGCATGCCCGGCAGGTCATCCCAGAGAGTCCTCCAAGTGGTTCTGGCATAACACGCAGGTGATTTTGGCGTGTCTGGCAGGTTGTTCCGTTGTGCTTGGCAGGTGGTTCAGGCTTGGCCGGCAGGTGGTTCCAGACTGTCCAGGACGTGTTTCCAGCTTCTCCGGCAGGTGGTTCTGGTACGTCTGAGAGGTGGTTCCGCCATGGCTGGCAGGTGATTCCGGACCGTCCCCCAGGTGGTTCTGGCATAGCCAGCAGTTGATATTGGCCTGTCCGGCAGGTGGTTCCAGCGAGTCGAACAGGTGGCTCCGGCATGCTCGGCAGGTGGTTCCGGTCTGTCCGGTAGGTGATTCCGGCGTGTCCGGCACGTGCTTCCGGCGCGTCTGAGAGGTGGTTCCGGCATGCGCGACAGGTGGTTTCGGAGTGTCCGCCAGGTGGTTCTGGCGTACCCGGCAGGTGATTTTGGCGTGTCCGGCAGGTGTTTCTGGCGAGTCGAGCAGGTGGCTCCGGCATGCTCGGCAGGTGCTTCCGGCGTCTCCGGCACGTGGTTCTGGTGTGTCTGAGAGCTGGTTCCGGCATGTCCGGCAGATGATTCCGGAGTGTCCGCCAAGTGGTTCTGGCATACCCGGCTGGTGATTTGGGCATGTCAGGTAGGTGGTTCCGGCGAGTCGAGCAGGTGGCTCCGGCGTGCTCGGCAGGTTGTTCAGACGGGTCTGGCAGGTGTTTTCCGTCTGTTCGGGGTGTGGTTCCAGCATCTCATGCACATGGTTCTGGCACGTCTGAGATGTGGTTCCGGCCGGCCCGACAGGTGTTTCCACAGTGTCCGCCAAGTGGTACTGGCGTAGTTGGCAGGTGATTTTGGCATGACCGGCAGGTGGTTCCAGCAAGCCCGGCAGGTGATTCCGAAGTGTTCCCCAACTGGTTGTGGCGTAGCCGGCAGGTGATTTTTGCGTGTCCGGCAGGTGGTTCTGGCGAGTCGAGCAGGTGGTTCCGGCGTGCTCGGCAGGTGCTTCCGGGGTCATTGGCACGTGGTTCTGGCATATCTGAGAGGTG
Organism: Equus przewalskii; assembly: GCF_037783145.1. Lineage (NCBI taxonomy): Eukaryota > Metazoa > Chordata > Mammalia > Perissodactyla > Equidae > Equus > Equus przewalskii. The sequence continues at coordinate 91,035 of NW_027227719.1, read as the reverse complement.
GTTCCGGCATGCCCGGCAGGTGATTCCGGAGTGTTCGCCAAGTGTTTCCGGCGTAGCCGGCAGGTGATTTTGCATGTCCAGCGGTCGTTCCGGCGGGTCGAGCCGGTGGTTCCGCCGTGTCCGGCAGGTCGTTCCGGTCTGTCCGGCAGGTGGTTCTGTGGTGTCCGGCACGAGGTTCAGTCTGAGAGGCTGTGCCGGCATGCCCCTCACGTGATTCCGGCTTGTCCCCGAAGTGGTGCTGGTGTGGCGGGCAGGTGATTTTGGCGTGTCCGGCAGGTGGTTCAGGCGAGTTGAGCAGGTGGTTGCAACGTGCTCGGCAGGTGCTTCCGGCGTCTCCGGCACGTGTTTCTGGCACATCTGACTGGTGGTTCCGGCATGCCCAAAAGTTGATTCCGGTCTGTCCGGTATGTGGTTCCGGCGTGCACGGCACGTGGTTCTGGTACGTGTCAGAGGTGGTTGCGTATGCCCAACAGGTGATTCCGGACTGTCCGCCACGTGCTTCTGGCACGTCTGAGAGGTGGTTCCAACTTGCACGGCAGGTCATTTCGGAGAGTCGTCCAAGTGGTTCTGGCGTAGCCCGCGGGTGATTTTGGCGTGTCCGGCAGGTGGTTCCGCCGTGCTCGGCAGGTGGTTCACGCATGGCCGTCACGTGGTTCCAGTCTGTCCAGGACGTGTTTCCAGCTTCTCCGGCAGGTGGTTCTGGTACGTCTGAGAGGTGGTTCCGCCATGGCTGGCAGGTGATCCCGGACTGTCCCCCAGGTGGTTCTGGCATAGCCAGCTGTTGATATTGGCCTGTCCGGCAGGTGGTTCCAGCGAGTCGAACAGGTGGCTCCGGCGTTCTTGGCAGGTGGTTCCGGTCTGTCCGGTAGGTGTTTCCGGCGTGCTTGGCACGTGCTTCCGGCACGTCTGAGAGGTGGTTCCGGCATGCGCGGCAGGTGATTCCGTAGTGTCCGCCAGGTGGTTCTGGCATACCCGGCAGGTGATTTTGGCGTGTCCGGAAGGTGTTTCTGGCGAGTCGAGCAGGTGGCTCCGGCATGCTCGGCAGGTGCTTCCGGCGTCTCTGGCACTTGGTTCTGGTGTGTCTGAGAGCTGGTTCCGGCATGTCCGGCAGATGATTCCGGAGTGTCCGCCAAGTGGTTCTGGCATACCCAGCAGGTGATTTTGGCGTGTCAGGGAGGTGGTACCGGTGAGTCGAGCAGGTGGTTCCGGCGTGCTCAGCAGGTGGTTCAGGCGGTTCTGGCAGGTGGTATCCGTCTGTTCGGGGTGTGGTTCCAGCATCTCATGAACACGTTTCTGGCACGTCTGAGATGTGGTTCCAGCCGGCCCGACAGGTGTTTCCGCAGTGTCCGCCAAGCGGTTCTGGCGTAGTTGGCAGGTGATTTTGGCATGACTGGCAGGTGGTTCCAGCAAGCCTGGCAGGTGATTCCAAAGTGTTCACCAACTGGTTGTGGCGTAGCCGGCAGGTGATTTTTGCGTGATCGGCAGGTGGTTCTGGCGAGTCGAGCAGGTGGTTCCGGCGTGCTCGGCTGGTGCTTCCGGGGTCATTGGCACGGGGTTCTGGCATGTCTGAGAGGTGGTTCCTGCATGCCCGGCAAGTGATTCCGGAGTGTTCGCCAAGTGGTTCTGGCATAGTCGGCAGGTGATTTTGGCATGTCCGGCAGGTGGTTCAGGCGAGTTGAGCAGGTGGTTCCAATGTGCTTGGCAGGTGCTTCCGGCGTCTCCGGCACGTGTTTCTGGCACATCTGACAGGTGGTTCCGGCATGCCCGAAAAGCGATTCCGGTGTGTCCGGTAGGTGGTTCCAGCCTGCACGGCATGTGGTTCTGGTACGTCTCAGAGGTGGTTGCGCATGCCCAACAGGTGATTCCGGACTGTCCGCCACATGGTTCTGGCACGTCTGAGAGGTGGTTCCGGCATGCCCGGCAGGTCATCCCAGAGAGTCCTCCAAGTGGTTCTGGCATAACACGCAGGTGATTTTGGCGTGTCTGGCAGGTTGTTCCGTTGTGCTTGGCAGGTGGTTCAGGCTTGGCCGGCAGGTGGTTCCAGACTGTCCAGGACGTGTTTCCAGCTTCTCCGGCAGGTGTTTCTGGTACGTCTGAGAGGTGGTTCCGCCATGGCTGGCAGGTGATTCCGGACCGTCCCCCAGGTGGTTCTGGCATAGCCAGCAGTTGATATTGGCCTGTCCGGCAGGTGGTTCCAGCGAGTCGAACAGGTGGCTCCGGCATGCTCGGCAGGTGGTTCCGGTCTGTCCGGTAGGTGATTCCGGCGTGTCCGGCACGTGCTTCCGGCGCGTCTGAGAGGTGGTTCCGGCATGCGCGACAGGTGGTTTCGGAGTGTCCGCCAGGTGGTTCTGGCGTACCCGGCAGGTGATTTTGGCGTGTCCGGCAGGTGTTTCTGGCGAGTCGAGCAGGTGGCTCCGGCATGCTCGGCAGGTGCTTCCGGCGTCTCCGGCACGTGGTTCTGGTGTGTCTGAGAGCTGGTTCCGGCATGTCCGGCAGATGATTCCGGAGTGTCCGCCAAGTGGTTCTGGCATACCCGGCTGGTGATTTGGGCATGTCAGGTAGGTGGTTCCGGCGAGTCGAGCAGGTGGCTCCGGCGTGCTCGGCAGGTTGTTCAGACGGGTCTGGCAGGTGTTTTCCGTCTGTTCGGGGTGTGGTTCCAGCATCTCATGCACATGGTTCTGGCACGTCTGAGATGTGGTTCCGGCCGGCCCGACAGGTGTTTCCACAGTGTCCGCCAAGTGGTACTGGCGTAGTTGGCAGGTGATTTTGGCATGACCGGCAGGTGGTTCCAGCAAGCCCGGCAGGTGATTCCGAAGTGTTCCCCAACTGGTTGTGGCGTAGCCGGCAGGTGATTTTTGCGTGTCCGGCAGGTGGTTCTGGCGAGTCGAGCAGGTGGTTCCGGCGTGCTCGGCAGGTGCTTCCGGGGTCATTGGCACGTGGTTCTGGCATATCTGAGAGGTGGTTCCGGCATGCCCGGCAGGTGATTCCGGAGTGTTCGCCAAGTGTTTCCGGCGTAGCCGGCAGGTGATTTTGCATGTCCAGCGGTCGTTCCGGCGGGTCGAGCCGGTGGTTCCGCCGTGTCCGGCAGGTCGTTCCGGTCTGTCCGGCAGGTGGTTCTGTGGTGTCCGGCACGAGGTTCAGTCTGAGAGGCTGTGCCGGCATGCCCCTCACGTGATTCCGGCTTGTCCCCGAAGTGGTGCTGGTGTGGCGGGCAGGTGATTTTGGCGTGTCCGGCAGGTGGTTCAGGCGAGTTGAGCAGGTGGTTGCAACGTGCTCGGCAGGTGCTTCCGGCGTCTCCGGCACGTGTTTCTGGCACATCTGACTGGTGGTTCCGGCATGCCCAAAAGTTGATTCCGGTCTGTCCGGTAGGTGGTTCCGGCGTGCACGGCACGTGGTTCTGGTACGTGTCAGAGGTGGTTGCGTATGCCCAACAGGTGATTCCGGACTGTCCGCCACGTGCTTCTGGCACGTCAGAGAGGTGGTTCCAACTTGCACGGCAGGTCATTTCGGAGAGTCGTCCAAGTGGTTCTGGCGTAGCCCGCGGGTGATTTTGGCGTGTCCGGCAGGTGGTTCCGCCGTGCTCGGCAGGTGGTTCAGGCATGGCCGTCACGTGGTTCCAGTCTGTCCAGGACGTGTTTCCAGCTTCTCCGGCAGGTGGTTCTGGTACGTCTGAGAGGTGGTTCCGCCATGGCTGGCAGGTGATCCCGGACTGTCCCCCAGGTGGTTCTGGCATAGCCAGCAGTTGATATTGGCCTGTCCGGCAGGTGGTTCCAGAGAGTCGAACAGGTGGCTCCGGCGTTCTTGGCAGGTGGTTCCGGTCTGTCCGGTAGGTGTTTCCGGCGTGTCCGGCACGTGCTTCCGGCACGTCTGAGAGGTGGTTCCGGCATGCGCGGCAGGTGATTCCGTAGTGTCCGCCAGGTGGTTCTGGCACACCCGGCAGGTGATTTTGGCGTGTCCGGCAGGTGTTTCAGGCGAGTCGAGCTGTTGGCTCCGGCATGCTCGGCAGGTGCTTCCGGCGTCTCCGGCACTTGGTTCTGGTGTGTCTGAGAGCTGGTTCCGGCATGTCCGGCAGATGATTCCGGAGTGTCCGCCAAGTGGTTCTGGCATACCCAGCAGGTGATTTTGGCGTGTCAGGGAGGTGGTACCGGTGAGTCGAGCAGGTGGTTCCGGCGTGCTCAGCAGGTGGTTCAGGCGGTTCTGGCAGGTGGTATCCGTCTGTTCGGGGTGTGGTTCCAGCATCTCATGAACACGTTTCTGGCACGTCTGAGATGTGGTTCCAGCCGGCCCGACAGGTGTTTCCGCAGTGTCCGCCAAGCGGTTCTGGAGTAGTTGGCAGGTGATTTTGGCATGACTGGCAGGTGGTTCCAGCAAGCCTGGCAGGTGATTCCAAAGTTTTCACCAACTGGTTGTGGCGTAGCCGGCAGGTGATTTTTGCGTGATCGGCAGGTGGTTCTGGCGAGTCGAGCAGGTGGTTCCGGCGTGCTCGGCTGGTGCTTCCGGGGTCATTGGCACGGGGTTCTGGCATGTCTGAGAGGTGGTTCCTGCATGCCCGGCAAGTGATTCCGGAGTGTTCGAAAAGTGGTTCTGGCATAGTCGGCAGGTGATTTTGGCATGTCCGGCAGGTGGTTCAGGCGAGTTGAGCAGGTGGTTCCAACGTGCTTGCCAGGTGCTTCCGGCGTCTCCGGCACGTGGTTCTGGTGTGTCTGAGAGCTGGTTCCGGCATGTCCGGCAGATGATTCCGGAGTGTCCGCCAAGTGGTTCTGGCATACCCAGCAGGTGATTTTGGCGTGTCAGGGACGTGGTACCGGTGAGTCGAGCAGGTGGTTCCGGCCTGCTCAGCAGGTGGTTCAGGCGGTTCTGGCAGGTGGTATCCGTCTGTTCGGGGTGTGGTTCCAGCATCTCATGAACACGTTTCTGGCACGTCTGAGATGTGGTTCCAGCCGGCCCGACAGGTGTTTCCGCAGTGTCCGCCAAGCGGTTCTGGCGTAGTTGGCAGGTGATTTTGGCATGACTGGCAGGTGGTTCCAGCAAGCCTGGCAGGTGATTCCTAAGTGTTCACCAACTGGTTGTGGCGTAGCCGGCAGGTGATTTTTGCGTGATCGGCAGGTGGTTCTGGCGAGTCGAGCAGGTGGTTCCGGCGTGCTCGGCTGGTGCTTCCGGGGTCATTGGCACGGGGTTCTGGCATGTCTGAGAGGTGGTTCCTGCATGCCCGGCAAGTGATTCCGGAGTGTTCGCCAAGTGGTTCTGGCATAGTCGGCAGGTGATTTTGGCATGTCCGGCAGGTGGTTCAGGCGAGTTGAGCAGGTGGTTCCAACGTGCTTGGCAGGTGCTTCCGGCGTCTCCGGCACGTGTTTCTGGCACATCTGACAGGTGGTTCCGGCATGCCCGAAAGGTGATTCCGGTCTGTCCGGTAGGTGGTTCCAGCCTGCACGGCATGTGGTTCTGGTACGTCTCAGAGGTGGTTGCGCATGCCCAACAGGTGATTCCGGACTGTCCGCCACATGGTTCTGGCACGTCTGAGAGGTGGTTCTGGCATGCCCGGCAGGTCATCCCAGAGAGTCCTCCAAGTGGTTCTGGCATAACACGCAGGTGATTTTGGCGTGTCTGGCAGGTTGTTCCGTTGTGCTTGGCCGGTGGTTCAGGCTTGGCCGGCAGGTGGTTCCAGACTGTCCAGGACGTGTTTCCAGCTTCTCCGGCAGGTGGTTCTGGTACGTCTGAGAGGTGGTTCCGCCATGGCTGGCAGGTGATTCCGGACCGTCCCCCAGGTGGTTCTGGCATAGCCAGCAGTTGATATTGGCCTGTCCGGCAGGTGGTTCCAGCGAGTCGAACAGGTGGCTCCGGCGTGCTCGGCAGGTGGTTCCGGTCTGTCCGGTAGGTGATTCCGGCGTGTCCGGCACGTGCTTCCGGCACGTCTGAGAGGTGGTTCCGGCATGCGCGACAGGTGGTTTCGGAGTGTCCGCCAGGTGGTTCTGGCGTACCCGGCAGGTGATTTTGGCGTGTCCGGCAGGTGTTTCTGGCGAGTCGAGCAGGTGGCTCCGGCATGCTCGGCAGGTGCTTCCGGCGTCTCCGGCACGTGGTTCTGGTGTGTCTGAGAGCTGGTTCCGGCATGTCCGGCAGATGATTCCGGAGTGTCCACCAAGTGGTTCTGGCATACCCGGCTGGTGATTTGGGCATGTCAGGTAGGTGGTTCCGGCGAGTCGAGCAGGTGGCTCCGGCGTGCTCGGCAGGTTGTTCAGACGGGTCTGGCAGGTGTTTTCCGTCTGTTCGGGGTGTGGTTCCAGCATCTCATGCACATGGTTCTGGCACGTCTGAGATGTGGTTCCGGCCGGCCCGACAGGTGTTTCCACAGTGTCCGCCAAGTGGTACTGGCGTAGTTGGCAGGTGATTTTGGCATGACCGGCAGGTGGTTCCAGCAAGCCCGGCAGGTGATTCCGAAGTGTTCCCCAACTGGTTGTGGCGTAGCCGGCAGGTGATTTATGCGTGTCCGGCATGTGGTTCTGGCGAGTCGAGCAGGTGGTTCCGGCGTGCTCGGCAGGTGCTTCCGGGGTCATTGGCACGTGGTTCTGGCATATCTGAGAGGTGGTTCCGGCATGCCCGGCAGGTGATTCCGGAGTGTTCGCCAAGTGTTTCCGGCGTAGCCGGCAGGTGATTTTGCATGTCCAGCGGTCGTTCCGGCGGGTCGAGCCGGTGGTTCCGGCGTGTCCGGCAGGTGGTTCCGGTCTGTCCGGCAGGTGGTTCTGTGGTGTCCGGCACGAGGTTCAGTCTGAGAGGCTGTGCCGGCATGCCCCTCACGTGATTCCGGCTTGTCCCTTAAGTGGTGCTGGTGTAGCGGGCAGGTGACTTTGGCGTGTCCGGCAGGTGGTTCAGGCGAGTTGAGCAGGTGGTTGCGACGTGCTCGGCAGGTGCTTCCGGCGTCTCCGGCACGTGTTTCTGGCACGTCTGACTGGTGGTTCCGGCATGCCCAAAAGTTGATTCCGGTCTGTCCGGTAGGTGGTTCCGGCGTGCACGGCACGTGGTTCTGGTACGTGTCAGAGGTGGTTGCGTATGCCCAACAGGTGATTCCGGACTGTCCGCCACGTGCTTCTGGCACGTCTGAGAGGTGGTTCCAACATGCCCGGCAGGTCATTTCGGAGAGTCGTCCAAGTGGTTCTGGCGTAGCCCGCAGGTGATTTTGGCGTGTCCGGCAGGTGGTTCCGCCGTGCTCGGCAGGTGGTTCAGGCATGGCCGTCACGTGGTTCCAGTCTGTCCAGGACGTGTTTCCAGCTTCTCCGGCAGGTGGTTCTGGTACGTCTGAGAGGTGGTTCCGCCATGGCTGGCAGGTGATCCCGGACTGTCCCCCAGGTGGTTCTGGCATAGCCAGCAGTTGATATTGGCCTGTCCGGCAGGTGGTTCCAGCGAGTCGAACAGGTGGCTCCGGCGTTCTTGGCAGGTGTTTCCGGGCTGCCCGGTAGGTGTTTCCGGCGTGTCCGGCACGTGCTTCCGGCACGTCTGAGAGGTGGTTCCGGCATGCGCGGCAGGTGATTCGGTAGTGTCCGCCAGGTGGTTCTGGCATACCCGGCAGGTGATTTTGGCGTGTCCGGCAGGTGTTTCTGGCGAGTCGAGCAGGTGGCTCCGGCATGCTCGGCAGGTGCTTCCGGCGTCTCCAGCACTTGGTTCTGGTGTGTCTGAGAGCTGGTTCCGGCATGTCCGGCAGATGATTCCGGAGTGTCCGCCAAGTGGTTCTGGCATACCCAGCAGGTGATTTTGGCGTGTCAGGGAGGTGGTACCGGTGAGTCGAGCAGGTGGTTCCGGCGTGCTCAGCAGGTGGTTCAGGCGGTTCTGGCAGGTGGTATCCGTCTGTTCGGGGTGTGGTTCCAGCATCTCATGAACACGTTTCTGGCACGTCTGAGATGTGGTTCCAGCCGGCCCGACAGGTGTTTCCGCAGTGTCCGCCAAGCGGTTCTGGCGTAGTTGGCAGGTGATTTTGGCATGACTGGCAGGTGGTTCCAGCAAGCCTGGCAGGTGATTCCAAAGTGTTCACCAACTGGTTGTGGCGTAGCCGGCAGGTGATTTTTGCGTGATCGGCAGGTGGTTCTGGCGAGTCGAGCAGGTGGTTCCGGCGTGCTCGGCTGGTGCTTCCGGGGTCATTGGCACGGGGTTCTGGCATGTCTGAGAGGTGGTTCCTGCATGCCCGGCAAGTGATTCCGGAGTGTTCGCCAAGTGGTTCTGGCATAGTCGGCAGGTGATTTTGGCATGTCCGGCAGGTGGTTCAGGCGAGTTGAGCAGGTGGTTCCAACGTGCTTGGCAGGTGCTTCCGGCGTCTCCGGCACGTGTTTCTGGCACATCTGACAGGTGGTTCCGGCATGCCCGAAAGGTGATTCCGGTGTGTCCGGTAGGTGGTTCCAGCCTGCACGGCGTGTGGTTCTGGTCCGTCTCAGAGGTGGTTGCGCATGCCCAACAGGTGATTCCGGACTGTCCGCCACATGGTTCTGGCACGTCTGAGAGGTGGTTCCGGCATGCCCGGCAGGTCATCCCAGAGAGTCCTCCAAGTGGTTCTGGCATAACACGCAGGTGATTTTGGCGTGTCATCTTTCAGCCAGATCAGGCCTGCAAAGAAACTGCGTTTCACAGGCCTTTGGAAGAGATGTTCCCACTAGGCTGTAAGAGCACTGTGCAGAGCGAGTTGTTTCTTAGCTTCCCAAAGAGCTGGAAGCAAGATGCTGTGGGGCCCAACTCGCCCTTTGGAAAGAAGCCTGCACGTTGTGCCTTTCAGCTCTAGGGCAAAGTAGCACACCCAGAGCAGAAGTCCTACTTCAGCCAGATCAGGCCTGCAAAGAAACTGCGTTTCACAGGCCTTTGGAAGAGATGTTCCCGGTAGGCTGTAAGAGCACTGTGCAGAGCGAGTTGTTTCTTAGCTTCCCAAAGAGCTGGAAGCAAGATGCTGTGGGGCCCAACTCGCCCTTTGGAAAGAAGCCTGCACGTTGTGCCTTTCAGCTCTAGGGCAAAGTAGCACACCCAGAGCAGAAGTCCTACTTCAGCCAGATCAGGCCTGCAAAGAAACTGCGTTTCACAGGCCTTTGGAAGAGATGTTCCCGCTAGGCTGTAAGAGCACTGTGCAGAGCGAGTTGTTTCTTAGCTTCCCAAAGAGCTGGAAGCAAGATGCTGTGGGGCCCAACTCGCCCTTTGGAAAGAAGCCTGCACGTTGTGCCTTTCAGCTCTAGGGCAAAGTAGCACACCCAGAGCAGAAGTCCTACTTCAGCCAGATCAGGCCTGCAAAGAAACTGCGTTTCACAGGCCTTTGGAAGAGATGTTCCCGGTAGGCTGTAAGAGCACTGTGCAGAGCGAGTTGTTTCTTAGCTTCCCAAAGAGCTGGAAGCAAGATGCTGTGGGGCCCAACTCGCCCTTTGGAAAGAAGCCTGCACGTTGTGCCTTTCAGCTCTAGGGCAAAGTAGCACACCCAGAGCAGAAGTCCTACTTCAGCCAGATCAGGCCTGCAAAGAAACTGCGTTTCACAGGCCTTTGGAAGAGATGTTCCCGGTAGGCTGTAAGAGCACTGTGCAGAGCGAGTTGTTTCTTAGCTTCCCAAAGAGCTGGAAGCAAGATGCTGTGGGGCCCAACTCGCCCTTTGGAAAGAAGCCTGCACGTTGTGCCTTTCAGCTCTAGGGCAAAGTAGCACACCCAGAGCAGAAGTCCTACTTCAGCCAGATCAGGCCTGCAAAGAAACTGCGTTTCACAGGCCTTTGGAAGAGATGTTCCCGGTAGGCTGTAAGAGCACTGTGCAGAGCGAGTTGTTTCTTAGCTTCCCAAAGAGCTGGAAGCAAGATGCTGTGGGGCCCAACTCGCCCTTTGGAAAGAAGCCTGCACGTTGTGCCTTTCAGCTCTAGGGCAAAGTAGCACACCCAGAGCAGAAGTCCTACTTCAGCCAGATCAGGCCTGCAAAGAAACTGCGTTTCACAGGCCTTTGGAAGAGATGTTCCCGGTAGGCTGTAAGAGCACTGTGCAGAGCGAGTTGTTTCTTAGCTTCCCAAAGAGCTGGAAGCAAGATGCTGTGGGGCCCAACTCGCCCTTTGGAAAGAAGCCTGCACGTTGTGCCTTTCAGCTCTAGGGCAAAGTAGCACACCCAGAGCACAAGTCCTACTTCAGCCAGATCAGGCCTGCAAAGAAACTGCGTTTCACAGGCCTTTGGAAGAGATGTTCCCGGTAGGCTGTAAGAGCACTGTGCAGAGCGAGTTGTTTCTTAGCTTCCCAAAGAGCTGGAAGCAAGATGCTGTGGGGCCCAACTCGCCCTTTGGAAAGAAGCCTGCACGTTGTGCCTTTCAGCTCTAGGGCAAAGTAGCACACCCAGAGCAGAAGTCCTACTTCAGCCAGATCAGGCCTGCAAAGAAACTGCGTTTCACAGGCCTTTGGAAGAGATGTTCCCGGTAGGCTGTAAGAGCACTGTGCAGAGCGAGTTGTTTCTTAGCTTCCCAAAGAGCTGGAAGCAAGATGCTGTGGGGCCCAACTCGCCCTTTGGAAAGAAGCCTGCACGTTGTGCCTTTCAGCTCTAGGGCAAAGTAGCACACCCAGAGCAGAAGTCCTACTTCAGCCAGATCAGGCCTGCAAAGAAACTGCGTTTCACAGGCCTTTGGAAGAGATGTTCCCGGTAGGCTGTAAGAGCACTGTGCAGAGCGAGTTGTTTCTTAGCTTCCCAAAGAGCTGGAAGCAAGATGCTGTGGGGCCCAACTCGCCCTTTGGAAAGAAGCCTGCACGTTGTGCCTTTCAGCTCTAGGGCAAAGTAGCACACCCAGAGCAGAAGTCCTACTTCAGCCAGATCAGGCCTGCAAAGAAACTGCGTTTCACAGGCCTTTGGAAGAGATGTTCCCACTAGGCTGTAAGAGCACTGTGCAGAGCGAGTTGTTTCTTAGCTTCCCAAAGAGCTGGAAGCAAGATGCTGTGGGGCCCAACTCGCCCTTTGGAAAGAAGCCTGCACGTTGTGCCTTTCAGCTCTAGGGCAAAGTAGCACACCCAGAGCAGAAGTCCTACTTCAGCCAGATCAGGCCTGCAAAGAAACTGCGTTTCACAGGCCTTTGGAAGAGATGTTCCCGGTAGGCTGTAAGAGCACTGTGCAGAGCGAGTTGTTTCTTAGCTTCCCAAAGAGCTGGAAGCAAGATGCTGTGGGGCCCAACTCGCCCTTTGGAAAGAAGCCTGCACGTTGTGCCTTTCAGCTCTAGGGCAAAGTAGCACACCCAGAGCAGAAGTCCTACTTCAGCCAGATCAGGCCTGCAAAGAAACTGCGTTTCACAGGCCTTTGGAAGAGATGTTCCCGGTAGGCTGTAAGAGCACTGTGCAGAGCGAGTTGTTTCTTAGCTTCCCAAAGAGCTGGAAGCAAGATGCTGTGGGGCCCAACTCGCCCTTTGGAAAGAAGCCTGCACGTTGTGCCTTTCAGCTCTAGGGCAAAGTAGCACACCCAGAGCAGAAGTCCTACTTCAGCCAGATCAGGCCTGCAAAGAAACTGCGTTTCACAGGCCTTTGGAAGAGATGTTCCCACTAGGCTGTAAGAGCACTGTGCAGAGCGAGTTGTTTCTTAGCTTCCCAAAGAGCTGGAAGCAAGATGCTGTGGGGCCCAACTCGCCCTTTGGAAAGAAGCCTGCACGTTGTGCCTTTCAGCTCTAGGGCAAAGTAGCACACCCAGAGCACAAGTCCTACTTCAGCCAGATCAGGCCTGCAAAGAAACTGCGTTTCACAGGCCTTTGGAAGAGATGTTCCCGGTAGGCTGTAAGAGCACTGTGCAGAGCGAGTTGTTTCTTAGCTTCCCAAAGAGCTGGAAGCAAGATGCTGTGGGGCCCAACTCGCCCTTTGGAAAGAAGCCTGCACGTTGTGCCTTTCAGCTCTAGGGCAAAGTAGCACACCCAGAGCAGAAGTCCTACTTCAGCCAGATCAGGCCTGCAAAGAAACTGCGTTTCACAGGCCTTTGGAAGAGATGTTCCCGGTAGGCTGTAAGAGCACTGTGCAGAGCGAGTTGTTTCTTAGCTTCCCAAAGAGCTGGAAGCAAGATGCTGTGGGGCCCAACTCGCCCTTTGGAAAGAAGCCTGCACGTTGTGCCTTTCAGCTCTAGGGCAAAGTAGCACACCCAGAGCAGAAGTCCTACTTCAGCCAGATCAGGCCTGCAAAGAAACTGCGTTTCACAGGCCTTTGGAAGAGATGTTCCCGGTAGGCTGTAAGAGCACTGTGCAGAGCGAGTTGTTTCTTAGCTTCCCAAAGAGCTGGAAGCAAGATGCTGTGGGGCCCAACTCGCCCTTTGGAAAGAAGCCTGCACGTTGTGCCTTTCAGCTCTAGGGCAAAGTAGCACACCCAGAGCAGAAGTCCTACTTCAGCCAGATCAGGCCTGCAAAGAAACTGCGTTTCACAGGCCTTTGGAAGAGATGTTCCCACTAGGCTGTAAGAGCACTGTGCAGAGCGAGTTGTTTCTTAGCTTCCCAAAGAGCTGGAAGCAAGATGCTGTGGGGCCCAACTCGCCCTTTGGAAAGAAGCCTGCACGTTGTGCCTTTCAGCTCTAGGGCAAAGTAGCACACCCAGAGCAGAAGTCCTACTTCAGCCAGATCAGGCCTGCAAAGAAACTGCGTTTCACAGGCCTTTGGAAGAGATGTTCCCGGTAGGCTGTAAGAGCACTGTGCAGAGCGAGTTGTTTCTTAGCTTCCCAAAGAGCTGGAAGCAAGATGCTGTGGGGCCCAACTCGCCCTTTGGAAAGAAGCCTGCACGTTGTGCCTTTCAGCTCTAGGGCAAAGTAGCACACCCAGAGCAGAAGTCCTACTTCAGCCAGATCAGGCCTGCAAAGAAACTGCGTTTCACAGGCCTTTGGAAGAGATGTTCCCGGTAGGCTGTAAGAGCACTGTGCAGAGCGAGTTGTTTCTTAGCTTCCCAAAGAGCTGGAAGCAAGATGCTGTGGGGCCCAACTCGCCCTTTGGAAAGAAGCCTGCACGTTGTGCCTTTCAGCTCTAGGGCAAAGTAGCACACCCAGAGCAGAAGTCCTACTTCAGCCAGATCAGGCCTGCAAAGAAACTGCGTTTCACAGGCCTTTGGAAGAGATGTTCCCGGTAGGCTGTAAGAGCACTGTGCAGAGCGAGTTGTTTCTTAGCTTCCCAAAGAGCTGGAAGCAAGATGCTGTGGGGCCCAACTCGCCCTTTGGAAAGAAGCCTGCACGTTGTGCCTTTCAGCTCTAGGGCAAAGTAGCACACCCAGAGCAGAAGTCCTACTTCAGCCAGATCAGGCCTGCAAAGAAACTGCGTTTCACAGGCCTTTGGAAGAGATGTTCCCGGTAGGCTGTAAGAGCACTGTGCAGAGCGAGTTGTTTCTTAGCTTCCCAAAGAGCTGGAAGCAAGATGCTGTGGGGCCCAACTCGCCCTTTGGAAAGAAGCCTGCACGTTGTGCCTTTCAGCTCTAGGGCAAAGTAGCACACCCAGAGCAGAAGTCCTACTTCAGCCAGATCAGGCCTGCAAAGAAACTGCGTTTCACAGGCCTTTGGAAGAGATGTTCCCGGTAGGCTGTAAGAGCACTGTGCAGAGCGAGTTGTTTCTTAGCTTCCCAAAGAGCTGGAAGCAAGATGCTGTGGGGCCCAACTCGCCCTTTGGAAAGAAGCCTGCACGTTGTGCCTTTCAGCTCTAGGGCAAAGTAGCACACCCAGAGCAGAAGTCCTACTTCAGCCAGATCAGGCCTGCAAAGAAACTGCGTTTCACAGGCCTTTGGAAGAGATGTTCCCACTAGGCTGTAAGAGCACTGTGCAGAGCGAGTTGTTTCTTAGCTTCCCAAAGAGCTGGAAGCAAGATGCTGTGGGGCCCAACTCGCCCTTTGGAAAGAAGCCTGCACGTTGTGCCTTTCAGCTCTAGGGCAAAGTAGCACACCCAGAGCACAAGTCCTACTTCAGCCAGATCAGGCCTGCAAAGAAACTGCGTTTCACAGGCCTTTGGAAGAGATGTTCCCGGTAGGCTGTAAGAGCACTGTGCAGAGCGAGTTGTTTCTTAGCTTCCCAAAGAGCTGGAAGCAAGATGCTGTGGGGCCCAACTCGCCCTTTGGAAAGAAGCCTGCACGTTGTGCCTTTCAGCTCTAGGGCAAAGTAGCACACCCAGAGCAGAAGTCCTACTTCAGCCAGATCAGGCCTGCAAAGAAACTGCGTTTCACAGGCCTTTGGAAGAGATGTTCCCGGTAGGCTGTAAGAGCACTGTGCAGAGCGAGTTGTTTCTTAGCTTCCCAAAGAGCTGGAAGCAAGATGCTGTGGGGCCCAACTCGCCCTTTGGAAAGAAGCCTGCACGTTGTGCCTTTCAGCTCTAGGGCAAAGTAGCACACCCAGAGCAGAAGTCCTACTTCAGCCAGATCAGGCCTGCAAAGAAACTGCGTTTCACAGGCCTTTGGAAGAGATGTTCCCGGTAGGCTGTAAGAGCACTGTGCAGAGCGAGTTGTTTCTTAGCTTCCCAAAGAGCTGGAAGCAAGATGCTGTGGGGCCCAACTCGCCCTTTGGAAAGAAGCCTGCACGTTGTGCCTTTCAGCTCTAGGGCAAAGTAGCACACCCAGAGCAGAAGTCCTACTTCAGCCAGATCAGGCCTGCAAAGAAACTGCGTTTCACAGGCCTTTGGAAGAGATGTTCCCGGTAGGCTGTAAGAGCACTGTGCAGAGCGAGTTGTTTCTTAGCTTCCCAAAGAGCTGGAAGCAAGATGCTGTGGGGCCCAACTCGCCCTTTGGAAAGAAGCCTGCACGTTGTGCCTTTCAGCTCTAGGGCAAAGTAGCACACCCAGAGCAGAAGTCCTACTTCAGCCAGATCAGGCCTGCAAAGAAACTGCGTTTCACAGGCCTTTGGAAGAGATGTTCCCACTAGGCTGTAAGAGCACTGTGCAGAGCGAGTTGTTTCTTAGCTTCCCAAAGAGCTGGAAGCAAGATGCTGTGGGGCCCAACTCGCCCTTTGGAAAGAAGCCTGCACGTTGTGCCTTTCAGCTCTAGGGCAAAGTAGCACACCCAGAGCAGAAGTCCTACTTCAGCCAGATCAGGCCTGCAAAGAAACTGCGTTTCACAGGCCTTTGGAAGAGATGTTCCCACTAGGCTGTAAGAGCACTGTGCAGAGCGAGTTGTTTCTTAGCTTCCCAAAGAGCTGGAAGCAAGATGCTGTGGGGCCCAACTCGCCCTTTGGAAAGAAGCCTGCACGTTGTGCCTTTCAGCTCTAGGGCAAAGTAGCACACCCAGAGCAGAAGTCCTACTTCAGCCAGATCAGGCCTGCAAAGAAACTGCGTTTCACAGGCCTTTGGAAGAGATGTTCCCGCTAGGCTGTAAGAGCACTGTGCAGAGCGAGTTGTTTCTTAGCTTCCCAAAGAGCTGGAAGCAAGATGCTGTGGGGCCCAACTCGCCCTTTGGAAAGAAGCCTGCACGTTGTGCCTTTCAGCTCTAGGGCAAAGTAGCACACCCAGAGCAGAAGTCCTACTTCAGCCAGATCAGGCCTGCAAAGAAACTGCGTTTCACAGGCCTTTGGAAGAGATGTTCCCGGTAGGCTGTAAGAGCACTGTGCAGAGCGAGTTGTTTCTTAGCTTCCCAAAGAGCTGGAAGCAAGATGCTGTGGGGCCCAACTCGCCCTTTGGAAAGAAGCCTGCACGTTGTGCCTTTCAGCTCTAGGGCAAAGTAGCACACCCAGAGCAGAAGTCCTACTTCAGCCAGATCAGGCCTGCAAAGAAACTGCGTTTCACAGGCCTTTGGAAGAGATGTTCCCGGTAGGCTGTAAGAGCACTGTGCAGAGCGAGTTGTTTCTTAGCTTCCCAAAGAGCTGGAAGCAAGATGCTGTGGGGCCCAACTCGCCCTTTGGAAAGAAGCCTGCACGTTGTGCCTTTCAGCTCTAGGGCAAAGTAGCACACCCAGAGCAGAAGTCCTACTTCAGCCAGATCAGGCCTGCAAAGAAACTGCGTTTCACAGGCCTTTGGAAGAGATGTTCCCGGTAGGCTGTAAGAGCACTGTGCAGAGCGAGTTGTTTCTTAGCTTCCCAAAGAGCTGGAAGCAAGATGCTGTGGGGCCCAACTCGCCCTTTGGAAAGAAGCCTGCACGTTGTGCCTTTCAGCTCTAGGGCAAAGTAGCACACCCAGAGCAGAAGTCCTACTTCAGCCAGATCAGGCCTGCAAAGAAACTGCGTTTCACAGGCCTTTGGAAGAGATGTTCCCGGTAGGCTGTAAGAGCACTGTGCAGAGCGAGTTGTTTCTTAGCTTCCCAAAGAGCTGGAAGCAAGATGCTGTGGGGCCCAACTCGCCCTTTGGAAAGAAGCCTGCACGTTGTGCCTTTCAGCTCTAGGGCAAAGTAGCACACCCAGAGCAGAAGTCCTACTTCAGCCAGATCAGGCCTGCAAAGAAACTGCGTTTCACAGGCCTTTGGAAGAGATGTTCCCGGTAGGCTGTAAGAGCACTGTGCAGAGCGAGTTGTTTCTTAGCTTCCCAAAGAGCTGGAAGCAAGATGCTGTGGGGCCCAACTCGCCCTTTGGAAAGAAGCCTGCACGTTGTGCCTTTCAGCTCTAGGGCAAAGTAGCACACCCAGAGCAGAAGTCCTACTTCAGCCAGATCAGGCCTGCAAAGAAACTGCGTTTCACAGGCCTTTGGAAGAGATGTTCCCGGTAGGCTGTAAGAGCACTGTGCAGAGCGAGTTGTTTCTTAGCTTCCCAAAGAGCTGGAAGCAAGATGCTGTGGGGCCCAACTCGCCCTTTGGAAAGAAGCCTGCACGTTGTGCCTTTCAGCTCTAGGGCAAAGTAGCACACCCAGAGCAGAAGTCCTACTTCAGCCAGATCAGGCCTGCAAAGAAACTGCGTTTCACAGGCCTTTGGAAGAGATGTTCCCGGTAGGCTGTAAGAGCACTGTGCAGAGCGAGTTGTTTCTTAGCTTCCCAAAGAGCTGGAAGCAAGATGCTGTGGGGCCCAACTCGCCCTTTGGAAAGAAGCCTGCACGTTGTGCCTTTCAGCTCTAGGGCAAAGTAGCACACCCAGAGCAGAAGTCCTACTTCAGCCAGATCAGGCCTGCAAAGAAACTGCGTTTCACAGGCCTTTGGAAGAGATGTTCCCGGTAGGCTGTAAGAGCACTGTGCAGAGCGAGTTGTTTCTTAGCTTCCCAAAGAGCTGGAAGCAAGATGCTGTGGGGCCCAACTCGCCCTTTGGAAAGAAGCCTGCACGTTGTGCCTTTCAGCTCTAGGGCAAAGTAGCACACCCAGAGCAGAAGTCCTACTTCAGCCAGATCAGGCCTGCAAAGAAACTGCGTTTCACAGGCCTTTGGAAGAGATGTTCCCGGTAGGCTGTAAGAGCACTGTGCAGAGCGAGTTGTTTCTTAGCTTCCCAAAGAGCTGGAAGCAAGATGCTGTGGGGCCCAACTCGCCCTTTGGAAAGAAGCCTGCACGTTGTGCCTTTCAGCTCTAGGGCAAAGTAGCACACCCAGAGCAGAAGTCCTACTTCAGCCAGATCAGGCCTGCAAAGAAACTGCGTTTCACAGGCCTTTGGAAGAGATGTTCCCGGTAGGCTGTAAGAGCACTGTGCAGAGCGAGTTGTTTCTTAGCTTCCCAAAGAGCTGGAAGCAAGATGCTGTGGGGCCCAACTCGCCCTTTGGAAAGAAGCCTGCACGTTGTGCCTTTCAGCTCTAGGGCAAAGTAGCACACCCAGAGCAGAAGTCCTACTTCAGCCAGATCAGGCCTGCAAAGAAACTGCGTTTCACAGGCCTTTGGAAGAGATGTTCCCGGTAGGCTGTAAGAGCACTGTGCAGAGCGAGTTGTTTCTTAGCTTCCCAAAGAGCTGGAAGCAAGATGCTGTGGGGCCCAACTCGCCCTTTGGAAAGAAGCCTGCACGTTGTGCCTTTCAGCTCTAGGGCAAAGTAGCACACCCAGAGCAGAAGTCCTACTTCAGCCAGATCAGGCCTGCAAAGAAACTGCGTTTCACAGGCCTTTGGAAGAGATGTTCCCGGTAGGCTGTAAGAGCACTGTGCAGAGCGAGTTGTTTCTTAGCTTCCCAAAGAGCTGGAAGCAAGATGCTGTGGGGCCCAACTCGCCCTTTGGAAAGAAGCCTGCACGTTGTGCCTTTCAGCTCTAGGGCAAAGTAGCACACCCAGAGCAGAAGTCCCACTTCAGCCAGATCAGGCCTGCAAAGAAACTGCGTTTCACAGGCCTTTGGAAGAGATGTTCCCGGTAGGCTGTAAGAGCACTGTGCAGAGCGAGTTGTTTCTTAGCTTCCCAAAGAGCTGGAAGCAAGATGCTGTGGGGCCCAACTCGCCCTTTGGAAAGAAGCCTGCACGTTGTGCCTTTCAGCTCTAGGGCAAAGTAGCACACCCAGAGCAGAAGTCCTACTTCAGCCAGATCAGGCCTGCAAAGAAACTGCGTTTCACAGGCCTTTGGAAGAGATGTTCCCGGTAGGCTGTAAGAGCACTGTGCAGAGCGAGTTGTTTCTTAGCTTCCCAAAGAGCTGGAAGCAAGATGCTGTGGGGCCCAACTCGCCCTTTGGAAAGAAGCCTGCACGTTGTGCCTTTCAGCTCTAGGGCAAAGTAGCACACCCAGAGCAGAAGTCCTACTTCAGCCAGATCAGGCCTGCAAAGAAACTGCGTTTCACAGGCCTTTGGAAGAGATGTTCCCGGTAGGCTGTAAGAGCACTGTGCAGAGCGAGTTGTTTCTTAGCTTCCCAAAGAGCTGGAAGCAAGATGCTGTGTGGCCCAACTCGCCCTTTGGAAAGAAGCCTGCACGTTGTGCCTTTCAGCTCTAGGGCAAAGTAGCACACCCAGAGCAGAAGTCCTACTTCAGCCAGATCAGGCCTGCAAAGAAACTGCGTTTCACAGGCCTTTGGAAGAGATGTTCCCGGTAGGCTGTAAGAGCACTGTGCAGAGCGAGTTGTTTCTTAGCTTCCCAAAGAGCTGGAAGCAAGATGCTGTGGTGCTCAACTCGCCCTTTGGAATGAAGCTTGCACGTTGTGCCTTTCAGCTCTGGGGCAATGTAGCACACCCAGAGCAGAAGTTCTGCTTCAGCCAGATCAGGCCTGCAAACAAACTGCGTTTCATAGGACTTTGTAAGAGATGTTCCCGGAAGGCTGTAAGAGCACTGTGCACAGCGAGTAGTTTCTTAGCTTCCCAAAGAGCTGGAAGCAAGATGCTTTGGGGCCCAACTCGCCCTTTGGAAAGAAGCCTGCACGTTGTGCCTTTCAGCTCTAGGGCAATGTAGCAAACCCAGAGCAGAACTTCTGCTTCAGCAAGATCAGGCATGCAAAGAAACTGCGTTTCACAGGCCTTTGTAAGAGATGTTCCCGGTACGCTGTAAGAGCACTGTGCAGAGCGAGTCGTTCCTTAGCTCCCCAAAGAGTTGGAAGCAAGAAGCTCTGGGGCCCAACTCGCCCTTTCGAAAGAAGCCTGCATGTTGTGCCTTTGAGCTCTAGGGCAATGTATCACACCCAGAGAAGAAGTTCAGCTTCAGCCAGAGCAGTCCTGCAAAGAAACTGCGTTTCACAGGCCTTTGGAAGAGATGTTCCCGGTAGGCTGTAAGAGCGCTCTGCAGAGCGAGTTGTTTGTTAGCTTCCCAAAGAGCTGGAAGCAAGAAGCTCTGTGGCCCAAATCGCCCTTTGGAAAGAAGCCTGCACGTTGTGCCTTTCAGCTCTAGGGCAATGTAGCACACCCAGAGCAGAAGTTCTGCTTCAGACAGATCAGGCCTGCAAAGAAACTGCGTTTCACAGGCCTTTGTAAGAGATGTTCACGGTAGGCTGTAAGAGCACTGTGCAGAGCGAGTTGTTTCTTAGCTTCCCAAAGAGCTGGAAGCAAGATGCTCTGGGGCCCCACTCGCCCTTTGGAAAGAAAACTGCATATTGTGCCTTTCAGCTCTAGGGCAATGTAGCACACCCAGAGCAGAAGTTCTGCTTCAGCCAGATCAGGCCTGCAAAGAAACTGCGTTTCACAGGCCTTTGTAAGAGATGTTCCCGGTAGGCTGTAAGAGCACTGTGCAGAGTGAGTTTTTTCTTAGCTTACCAAAGAGCTGGAAGCAAGGTGCTCTGGGGCCCAACTCGCCCTTTGGAAAGAAGCCTGCACCTTGTGCCTTTCAGATCCAGGGCAATGTAGCACACCCAGAGCAGAAGTTCTGCTTCAGACAGATCAGGCCTGCAAAGAAACTGCGTTTCACAGGCCTTTGGAAGAGATGTTCCCGGTAGGCTGTAAGAGCACTGTGCAGAGCGAGTTGTTTCTTAGCTTACCAAAGAGCTGGAAGCAAGATGCTGTGGGGCCCAACTCGCCCTTTGGAAAGAAGCATGCACGTTGTGCCTTTCAGCTCTAGGGCAAAGTAGCACACCCAGAGCAGAAGTCCTACTTCAGCCAGATCAGGCCAGCAAAGAAACTGCGTTTCACAGGCCTTTCGAAGAGATGTTTACGGTAGTCTGTAAGAGCACTGTGCAGAGCGAGTTGTTTCTTAGCTTCCCAAAGAGCTGGAAGCAAGTTGCTCTGGGGCCCAACTCGCCCTTTGGAAAGAAGCCTGCACGTTGTGCCTTTCAGCTCTAGCGCAAAGTAGCACACCCAGAGCAGAAGTCCTACTTCAGCCAGATCAGGCCAGCAAAGAAACTGCGTTTCACAGGCCTTTGGAAGAGATGTTTACGGTAGGCTGTAAGAGCACTGTGCAGAGCGAGTTGTTTCTTAGCTTCCCAAAGAGCTGGAAGCAAGATGCTGTGGGGCCCAACTCGCCCTTTGGAAAGAAGCCTGCACGTTGTGCCTTTCAGCTCTAGGGCAAAGTAGCACACCCAGAGCAGAACTCCTACTTCAGCCAGATCAGGCCTGCAAAGAAACTGCGTTTCACAGGCCTTTGGAAGAGATGTTCCCACTAGGCTGTAAGAGCAATGTGCAGAGCGAGTGGTTTCTTAGGTTCACAAAGAGCTGGAAGCAAGATGCTGTGGGACCCAACTCGCCCTTTGGAAAGAAGCCTGCACGTTGTGCCTTTCAGCTCTAGGGCAAAGTAGCACACCCAGAGCAGAAGTCCTACTTCAGCCAGATCAGGCCTTCAAAGAAACTGCGTTTCACAGTCCTTTGGAAGAGATGTTCCCACTAGGCTGTAAGAGCACTGTGCAGAGCGAGTGGTTTCTTAGCTTCCCAAAGAGCTGGAAGCAAGATGCTGTGTGGCCCAACTCGCCCTTTGGAAAGAAGCCTGCACGTTGTGCCTTTCAGCTCTAGGGCAAAGTAGCACACCCAGAGCAGAAGTCCTACTTCAGCCAGATCAGGCCTGCAAAGAAACTGCGTTTCACAGGCCTTTGGAAGAGATGTTCCCATTAGGCTGTAAGAGCACTGTGCAGAGCGAGTGGTTTCTTAGCTTCCCAAAGAGCTGGAAGCAAGATGCTGTGGGGCCCAACTCGCCCTTTGGAAAGAAGCCTGCACGTTGTGCCTTTCAGCTCTAGGGCAAAGTAGCACACCCAGAGCAGAAGTCCTACTTCAGCCAGATCAGGCCTGCAAAGAAACTGCGTTTCACAGGCCTTTGGAAGAGATGTTCCCACTAGGCTGTAAGAGGACTGTGCAGAGCGAGTGGTTTCTTAGCTTCCCAAAGAGCTGGAAGCAAGATGCTGTGGGGCCCAACTCGCCCTTTGGACAGGAGCCTGCACGTTGTGCCTTTCAGCTCTAGGGCAAAGTAGCACACCCAGAGCAGAAGTCGTACTTCAGCCAGATCAGGCCTGCAAAGAAACTGCGTTTCACAGGCCTTTGGAAGAGATGCTCCCGGTAGGCTGTAAGAGCACTGTGCAGAGCGAGTTGTTTCTTATCTTCCCAAAGAGCTGGAAGCAAGATGCTCTGGGGCCCAACTCGCCCTTTGGAAAGAAGCCTGCCCGTTGTGCCTTTCAGCTCTAGGGCAAAGTAGCACACCCAGAGCAGAAGTCCTACTTCAGCCAGATCAGGCCTGCAAAGAAACTGCGTTTCACAGGCCTTTGGAAGAGATGTTCCCGGTAGGCTGTAAGAGCACTGTGCAGAGCGAGTGGTTTCTTAGCTTCCCAAAGAGCTGGAAGCAAGATGCTCTGGGGCCCCACTCGACGTTTGGAAAGAAGGCTACACGTTGTGCCTTTCAGCTCTAGGGCAAAGTAGCACACCCAGAGCAGAAGTTCTGCTTCAGCCAGATCAGGCCTGCAATGAAACTGCGTTTCACAGGCCTTTGGAAGAGATTTTCCCGGTAGGCTGTAAGAGCACTGTGCTGAGCGAGTTGTTTCTTAGCTTCCCAAAGAGCTGCAAGCAAGATGCTCTGGTGCTCAAATCGCCCTTTGGAATGAAGCCTGCACGTTGTGCCTTTCAGCTCTAGGGCAATGTAGCACACCCAGAGCAGAAGTTCTGCTTCAGCCAGATCAGGCCTGCAAAGAAACTGCGTTTCACAGGACTTTGTAAGAGATGTTCCCGGAAGGCAGTAAGAGCACTGTGCACAGCGAGTTGTTTCTTAGCTTCCCAAAGAAATGGAAGCAAGATGCTCTGGCTCCCAACTCGCCCTTTGGAAAGAAGCCTGCACGTTGTGCCTTTCAGTTCTAGGGCAATGTAGCACACCCAGAGCAGAAGTTCTGCTTCAGACAGATCAGGCCTGCAAAGAAACTGCGTTTCACAGGCCTTTGTAAGAGATGTTCCCGGTAGGCTGTAAGAGCACTGTGCAGAGCTAGTTGTTTCCTAGATTCCCAAAGAGCTGGAAGCAAGATGCTCTGGAGTCCACCTCGCCCTTTGGAAAGAAGCCTGCACGTTGTGCCTTTCAGCTCTAGGGCAATGTAGCAAACCCAGAGCAGGAGTTCTGCTTCAGCCAGATCAGGCATGCAAAGAAACTGCGTTTCACAGGCCTTTGTAAGAGATGTTCCCGGTAGGCTGTAAGAGCACTGTGCAGAGCGAGTCGTTCCTTAGCTCCCCAAAGAGTTGGAAGCAAGAAGCTCTGGGGCCCAACTCGCCCTTTGGAAAGAAGCCTGCATGTTGTGCCTTTGAGCTCTAGGGCAATGTATCACACCCAGAGCAGAAGTTCAGCTTCAGCCAGAGCAGTCCTGCAAAGAAACTGCGTTTCACAGGCCTTTGTAAGAGATGTTCCCGGTAGGCTGTAAGAGCGCTGTGCAGAGCGAGTTGTTTGTTAGCTTCCCAAAGAGCTGGAAGCAAGAAGCTCTGTGGCCCAAATCGCCCTTTGGAAAGAAGCCTGCACGTTGTGCCTTTCAGCTCTAGGGCAATGTAGCACACCCAGAGCAGAAGTTCTGCTTCAGGCAGATCAGGCCTGCAAAGAAACTGCGTTTCACAAGCCTTTGTAAGAGATTTTCCTGGTAGGCTTTAAGAGCACTGTGCAGAGCGAGTTGTTTCTTAGCTTCCAAAAGAGCTGGAAGCAAGATGCTCTGGGGCCCAACTCGCCCTTTGGAAAGAAGCCTGCACCTTGTGCCTTTCAGCTCCAGGGCAATGTAGCACACCCAGAGCAGAAGTTCTGCTTCAGCCAGATCAGGCCTGCAAAGAAACTGCGTTTCACAGGCCTTTGGAAGAGATGTTCCCGGTAGGCTGTAAGAGCACTGAGCAGAGCGAGTTGTTTCTTAGCTTCCCAAAGAGCTGGAAGCAAGATGCTCTGGGGCTCAACTCGCCCTTTGGAAAGAAGCCTGCACGTTGTGCCTTTCAGCTCTAGGGCAATGTAGCACAAACAGAGCAGAAGTTCCGCTTCAGCCAGATCAGGCCTGCAAAGAAACTGCGTTTCACAGGCCTTTGTAAGAGATGTTCCCGGTAGGCTGTAAGAGCACTGTGCAGAGCGAGTTGTTTCTTAGCTTCCCAAAGAAATGGAAGCAAGATGCTCTGGCTCCCAACTCGCCCTTTGGAAAGAAGCCTGCACGTTGTGCCTTTCAGCTCTAGGGCAATGTAGCACACCCAGAGCAGAAGTTCTGCTTCAGACAGATGAGGCCTGCAAAGAAACTGCGTTTCACAGGCCTTTGTAAGAGATGTTCCCGGTAGGCTGTAAGAGCACTGTGCAGAGCTAGTTGTTTCTTAGATTCCCAAAGAGCTGGAAGCAAGATGCTCTGGAGTCCACCTCGCCCTTTGGAAAGAAGCCTGCACGTTGTGCCTTTCAGCTCTAGGACAATGTAGCAAACCCAGAGCAGGAGTTCTGCTTCAGCCAGATCAGGCATGCAAAGAAACTGCGTTTCACAGGCCTTTGTAAGAGATGTTCCCGGTAGGCTGTAAGAGCACTGTGCAGAGCGAGTCGTTCCTTAGCTCCCCAAAGAGTTGGAAGCAAGAAGCTCTGGGGCCCAACTCGCCCTTTGGAAAGAAGCCTGCATGTTGTGCCTTTGAGCTCTAGGGCAATGTATCACACCCAGAGCAGAAGTTCAGCTTCAGCCAGAGCAGTCCTGCAAAGAAACTGCGTTTCACAGGCCTTTGTAAGAGATGTTCCCGGTAGGCTGTAAGAGCGCTGTGCAGAGCGAGTTCTTTGTTAGCTTCCCAAAGAGCTGGAAGCAAGAAGCTCTGTGGCCCAAATCGCCCTTTGGAAAGAAGCCTGCACGTTGTGCCTTTCAGCTCTAGGGCAATGTAGCACACCCAGAGCAGAAGTTCTGCTTCAGGCAGATCAGGCCTGCAAAGAAACTGCGTTTCACAAGCCTTTGTAAGAGATTTTCCTGGTAGGCTTTAAGAGCACTGTGCAGAGCGAGTTGTTTCTTAGCTTCCCAAAGAGCTGGAAGCAAGATGCTCTGGGGCCCAACTCGCCCTTTGGAAAGAAGCCTGCACCTTGTGCCTTTCAGCTCCAGGGCAATGTAGCACACCCAGAGCAGAAGTTCTGCTTCAGCCAGATCAGGCCTGCAAAGAAACTTCGTTTCACAGGCCTTTGTAAGAGATGTTCCCGGTAGGCTGTAAGAGCACTGAGCAGAGCGAGTTGTTTCTTAGCTTCCCAAAGAGCTGGAAGCAAGATGCTCTGGGGCTCAACTCGCCCTTTGGAAAGAAGCCTGCACGTTGTGCCTTTCAGCTCTAGGGCAATGTAGCACAAACAGAGCAGAAGTTCCGCTTCAGCCAGATCAGGCCTGCAAAGAAACTGCGTTTCACAGGCCTTTGTAAGAGATGTTCCCGGTAGGCTGTAAGAGCACTGTGCAGAGCGAGTTGTTTCTTAGCTTCCCAAAGAACTGGAAGCAAGATGCTCTGGCTCCCAACTCGCCCTTTGGAAAGAAGCCTGCACGTTGTGCCTTTCAGCTCTAGGGCAATGTAGCACACCCAGAGCAGAAGTTCTGCTTCAGACAGATGAGGCCTGCAAAGAAACTGCGTTTCACAGGCCTTTGTAAGAGATGTTCCCGGTAGGCTGTAAGAACACTGTGCAGAGCTAGTTGTTTCTTAGATTCCCAAAGAGCTGGAAGCAAGATGCTCTGGAGTCCAACTCGCCCTTTGGAAAGAAGCCTGCACGTTGTGCCTTTCAGCTCTAGGACAATGTAGCAAACCCAGAGCAGGAGTTCTGCTTCAGCCAGATCAGGCATGCAAAGAAACTGCGTTTCACAGGCCTTTGTAAGAGATGTTCCCGGTAGGCTGTAAGAGCACTGTGCAGAGCGAGTCGTTCCTTAGCTCCCCAAAGAGTTGGAAGCAAGAAGCTCTGGGGCCCAACTCGCCCTTTGGAAAGAAGCCTGCATGTTGTGCCTTTGAGCTCTAGGGCAATGTATCACACCCAGAGCAGAATTTCAGCTTCAGCCAGAGCAGTCCTGCAAAGAAACTGCGTTTCACAGGCCTTTGTAAGAGATGTTCCCGGTAGGCTGTAAGAGCGCTGTGCAGAGCGAGTTCTTTGTTAGCTTCCCAAAGAGCTGGAAGCAAGAAGCTCTGTGGCCCAAATCGCCCTTTGGAAAGAAGCCTGCACGTTGTGCCTTTCAGCTCTAGGGCAATGTAGCACACCCAGAGCAGAAGTTCTGCTTCAGGCAGATCAGGCCTGCAAAGAAACTGCGTTTCACAAGCCTTTGTAAGAGATTTTCCTGGTAGGCTTTAAGAGCACTGTGCAGAGCGAGTTGTTTCTTAGCTTCCCAAAGAGCTGGAAGCAAGATGCTCTGGGGCCCAACTCGCCCTTTGGAAAGAAGCCTGCACCTTGTGCCTTTCAGCTCCAGGGCAATGTAGCACACCCAGAGCAGAAGTTCTGCTTCAGCCAGATGAGGCCTGCAAAGAAACTGCGTTTCACAGGCCTTTGTAAGAGATGTTCCCGGTAGGCTGTAAGAGCACTGTGCAGAGCGAGTTGTTTCTTAGCTTCCCAAAGAGATGTAAGCAAGATGCTCTGGGGCCCAACTCGCCCTTTGGAAAGAAGCCTGCACGTTGTGCCTTTCAGCTGTAGGGCAATGTAGCACACCCAGAGCAGAAGTTCCGCTTCAGCCAGATCAGGCCTGCAAAGAAACTTCGTTTCACAGGCCTTTGTAAGAGATGTTCCCGGTAGGCTGTAAGAGCACTGAGCAGAGCGAGTTGCTTCTTAGCTTCCCAAAGAGCTGGAAGCAAGATGCTCTGGGGCTCAACTCGCCCTTTGGAAAGAAGCCTGCACGTTGTGCCTTTCAGCTCTAGGGCAATGTAGCACAAACAGAGCAGAAGTTCCGCTTCAGCCAGATCAGGCCTGCAAAGAAACTGCGTTTCACAGGCCTTTGTAAGAGATGTTCCCGGTAGGCTGTAAGAGCACTGTGCAGAGCGAGTTGTTTGGTAGCTTCCCAAAGAGCTGGAAGCAAGAAGCTTTGTGGCCCAACTCGCCCTTTGGAAAGAAGCCTGCACGTTGTGCCTTTCAGCTCTAGGGCAATGTAGAACAACCAGAGCAGAAGTTCAGCTTCAGCCAGAGCAGGCCTGCAAAGAAACTGCGTTTCACAGGCCTTTGGAAGAGATGTTCCCGGTAGGCTGTAAGAGCACTGTGCAGAGCGAGTTGTTTCTTAGCTTCCCAAAGAAATGGAAGCAAGATGCTCTGGCTCCCAACTCGCCCTTTAGAAAGAAGCCTGCACGTTGTGCCTTTCAGCTCTAGGGCAATGTAGCACACCCAGAGCAGAAGTTCTGCTTCAGACAGATCAGGCCTGCAAAGAAACTGCGTTTCACAGGCCTTTGTAAGAGATGTTCACGGTAGGCTATAAGAGCACTGTTCAGAGCGAGTTGTTTCTTAGCTTCCCAAAGAGCTGGAGCAAGATGCTCTGGGGCCCAACTCGCCCTTTGGAAAGAAGCCTGCATATTGTGCCTTTCAGCTCTAGGGCAATGTAGCACACCCAGAGCAGAAGTTCTGCTTCAGCGAGAGCAGGCCTGCAAAGAAACTGCGTTTCACAGGCCTTTGTAAGAGATGTTCCCGGTAGGCTGTAAGAGCACTGTGCAGAGCGAGTTGTTTGTTAGCTTCCCAAAGACCTGGAAGCAAGAAGCTTTGTGGCCCAACTCGCCCTTTGGAAAGAAGCCTGCACGTTGTGCCTTTCAGCTCTAGGGCAATGTAGCACACCCAGAGCAGAAGTTCTGCTTCAGCCAGATCAGGCCTGCAATGAAACTGCGTTTCACAGGCCTTTGGAAGAGATTTTCCTGGTATGCTGTAAGAGCACGGTGGTGAGCGAGTTGTTTCTTAGCTTCCCAAAGAGCTGGAAGCAAGATGCTCTGGGGCTCAACTCGCCTTTTGGAAAGAAGCCTGCACGTTGTGCCTTTCAGCTCTAGGGCAATGTAGCACACCCAGAGCAGAAGTTCTGCTTCAGCCAGATCAGGCCTGCAAAGAAACTGCGTTTCACAGGCCTTTGTAAGAGATGTTCCCGGAAGGCTGTAAGAGAACTCTGCAGAGCGAGTAGTTTCTTAGCTTCCCAAAGAGCTGGAAGCAAGATGGTCTGGGGCCCAACTCGCCCTTTGGAAAGAAGCCTGCACGTTGTGCCTTTCAGCTCTAGGGCAATGTAGCACACCCAGAGCAGGAGTTCTGCTTCAGCCAGATCAGGCCTGCAAAGAAACTGCGTTTCACAGGCCTTTGTAAGAGATGTTCCCTGTAGGCTGTTAGAGCACTGTGCAGAGCGAGTCGTTCCTTAGCTCCCCAAAGAGCTGGAAGCAAGATGCTCTGGGGCCTAACTCGCCCTTTGGAAAGGAGCCTACACGTTGTGCCTTTGAGCTCTAGGGGAATGTAGTACACTCAGAGCAGAAGTTCTGCTTCAGCCAGATCAGGCAAGCAAAGAAACTGCGTTTCACAGGCCTTTGTAAGAGATGTTCCCGGTAGGCTGTAAGAGCACTGTGCAGAGCGAGTTGTTTCTTAGCTTCCCAAAGAGCTGGAAGCAAGATGCTCTGGGGCCCAACTCGCCCTTTGGAAAGAAGCCTGCACGTTGTGCCTTTCAGCTCTAGGGCAATGTAGCACACCCAGAGCAGAAGTTCTGCTTCAGCCAGATCAGGCCTGCAAAGAAACTGTGTTTCACAGGCCTTTGGAAGAGATGTTCCCGTAGGCTGTAAAAGCACTGTGCAGAGCGAGTTGTTTCTTATCTTCCCAATGAGCTGGAAGCAAGATGCTCTGGGGCCCAACTCGACGTTTGGAAAGAAGCCTACACGTTGTGCCATTCAGCGCTAGGGCAATGTAGCACACCCAGAGCAGATGTTCTGCTTCAGCCAGAGCAGGCCTGCAAAGAAACTGCGTTTCACAGGCCTTTTAAGAGATGTTCCCGGTAGGCTGTAAGCGCACTGTGCAGAGCGAGTTGTTTCTTAGCCTCCCAAAGATATGGAAGCAAGATGGTCTGGGGCCTAACTCGCCCTTTGGAAAGAAGACTACACGTTGTGCCTTTCAGCTCTAGGGAAATTTAGCACACCCAGAGTAGAATTTCTGCTT
This sequence comes from Equus przewalskii, assembly GCF_037783145.1. NCBI lineage: Eukaryota > Metazoa > Chordata > Mammalia > Perissodactyla > Equidae > Equus > Equus przewalskii. The sequence continues at coordinate 62,355 of NW_027227719.1, read as the reverse complement.
CAGCCAGATCAGGCATGCAAAGAAACTGAGTTTCACAGGCCTTTGTAAGAGATGTTCCCGGTAGGCTGTAAGTGCACTGTGCTGAGCGAGGTGTTTCTTAGCTTCCCAAAGATCTGGAAACAAGATGCTCTGGGGCCCAACTCGCCCTTTGGAAAGAAGCCTGCACGTTGTGCCTTTCAGCTCTAGGGCAATGTAGCACACCCAGAGCAGAAGGTCTGCTTCAGCCAGAGCAGGGCTGCAAAGAAACAGCGTTCCAAGTCCTTTGTAAGAGATGTTCCCGGTAGGCTGTAAGAGCACTGTGCAGAGCGAGTTGTTTCTTAGCTTCCCAAAGAAATGGAAGCAAGATGCTCTGGCTCCCAACTCACCCTTTGGAAAGAAGCCTGCACGTTGTGCCTTTCAGCTCTAGTTCCATGTAGCACACCCAGAGCAGAAGTTCTGCTTCAGCCAGATCAGGCCTGCAAAGAAACTGCGTTTCACAGGCCTTTGTAAGAGATGTTCCCGGTAGGCTGTAAGAGCACTGTGCAGAGCGAGTTGTTTCTTAGCTTCCCAAAGAGATGTAAGCAAGATGCTCTGGGGCCCAATTCGCCCTTTGGAAAGAAGCCTGCACGTTGTGCCTTTCAGCTCTAGGGCAATGTAGCACACCCAGAGCAGAAGTTCTGCTTCAGCCAGAGCAGGGCTGCAAAGAAACAGCGTTCCAAGTCCTTTGTAAGAGATGTTCCCGGTAGGCTGTAAGAGCACTGTGCAGAGCGAGTTGTTTCTTAGCTTCCCAAAGAAATGGAAGCAAGATGCTCTGGCTCCCAACTCGCCCTTTGGAAAGAAGCCTGCACGTTGTGCCTTTCAGCTCTAGGGCCATGTAGCACACCCAGAGCAGAAGTTCTGCTTCAGACAGATCAGGCCTGCAAAGAAACTGCGTTTCACAGGCCTTTGTAAGAGATGTTCCCGGTAGGCTGTAAGAGCACTGTGCAGAGCGAGTTGTTTCTTAGCTTCCCAAAGAGATGTAAGCAAGATGCTCTGGGGCCCAACTCGCCCTCTGGAAAGAAGCCTGCACGTTGTGCCTTTCAGCTCTAGAGCAATGTAGCACACCCAGAGCAGGAGTTCTGCTTCAGCCAGATGAGGCCTGCAAAGAAACTGCGTTTCACAGGCCTTTGTAAGAGATGTTCCCGGTAGGCTGTAAGAGCACTGAGCAGAGCGAGTTGTTTCTTAGCTTCCCAAAGAGCTGCAAGCAAGATGCTCTGGGGCACAACTCGCCCTTTGGAAAGAATCCTGCACGTTGTGCCTTTCAGCTCTAGGGCAATGTAGCACACCCAGAGCAGAAGTTCTGCTTCATCCAGATCTGGCCTGGAAAGAAACTGCGTTTCACAGGCCTTTGTAAGAGATGTTCCCGGAAGGCTGTAAGAGCACTGTGCAGAGCAAGTAGTTTCTTAGCTTCCCAAAGAGCTGGAAGCAAGATGCTTTGGGGCCCAACTCGCCCTTTGGAAAGAATCCTGCACGTTGTGCCTTTCAGCTCTAGGGCAATGTAGCACACCCAGAGCAGGAGTTCTGCTTCAGCCAGATCAGGCATGCAAAGAAACTGCGTTTCACCGGCCTTTGTAAGAGATGTTCCCGGTAGGCTGTAACAGCACTGTCCAGAGCGAGTCGTTCCTTAGCTCCCCAAAGAGCTGGAAGCAAGAAGCTCTGGGGCCCAACTCGCCCTTTGGAAAGAAGCCTGCATGTTGTGCCTTTGAGCTCTAGGGCAATGTATCACACCCAGAGCAGAAGTTCAGCTTCAGCCAGAGCAGGCCTGCATAGAAACTTCGTTTCACAGGCCTTTGTAAGAGATGTCCCCGGTAGGCTGTAAGAGCACTGTGCAGAGCGAGTTGTTTGTTAGCTTCCCAAAGAGCTGGAAGAAAGAAGCTCTGTGGCCCAAATCGCCCTTTGGAAAGAAGCCTGCACTTTGTGCCTTTCAGCTCTAGGGCAATGTAGCACACCCAGAGCAGAAGTTCTGCTTCAGGCAGATCAGGCCTGCAAAGAAACTGCGTTTCACAAGCCTTTGTAAGAGATTTTCCTGGTAGGCTTTAAGAGCACTGTGCTGACCGAGTTGTTTCTTAGATTCCCAAAGAGCTGGAAGCAAGATGCTCTGGAGTCCACCTCGCCCTTTGGAAAGAAGCCTGCACGTTGTGCCTTTCAGCTCTAGGGCAATGTAGCAAACCCAGAGCAGGAGTTCTGCTTCAGCCAGATGAGGCCTTCAAAGAAACTGCGTTTCACAGGCCTTTGGAAGAGATGTTCCCGTAGGCTGTAAAAGCACTGTGCAGAGCGAGTTGTTTCTTATCTTCCCAATGAGCTGGAAGCAAGATGCTCTGGGGCCCAACTCGACGTTTGGAAAGAAGCCTACACGTTGTGCCATTCAGCGCTAGGGCAATGTAGCACACCCAGAGCAGATGTTCTGCTTCAGCCAGAGCAGGCCTGCAAAGAAACTGCGTTTCACAGGCCTTTTAAGAGATGTTCCCGGTAGGCTGTAAGCGCACTGTGCAGAGCGAGTTGTTTCTTAGCCTCCCAAAGATCTGGAAGCAAGATGGTCTGGGGCCTAACTCGCCCTTTGGAAAGAAGACTACACGTTGTGCCTTTCAGCTCTAGGGAAATTTAGCACACCCAGAGTAGAATTTCTGCTTCAGCCAGATCAGGCCTGCAAAGAAACTGAGTTTCACAGGCCTTTGTAAGAGATGTTCCCGGTAGGCTGTAAGTGCACTGTGCTGAGCGAGGTGTTTCTTAGCTTCCCAAAGATCTGGAAACAAGATGCTCTGGGGCCCAACTCGCCCTTTGGAAAGAAGCCTGCACGTTGTGCCTTTCAGCTCTAGGGCAATGTAGCACACCCAGAGCAGAAGGTCTGCTTCAGCCAGAGCAGGGCTGCAAAGAAACAGCGTTCCAAGTCCTTTGTAAGAGATGTTCCCGGTAGGCTGTAAGAGCACTGTGCAGAGCGAGTTGTTTCTTAGCTTCCCAAAGAAATGGAAGCAAGATGCTCTGGCTCCCAACTCGCCCTTTGGAAAGAAGCCTGCACGTTGTGCCTTTCAGCTCTAGGGCCATGTAGCACACCCAGAGCAGAAGTTCTGCTTCAGACAGATCAGGCCTGCAAAGAAACTGCGTTTCACAGGCCTTTGTAAGAGATGTTCCCGGTAGGCTGTAAGAGCACTGTGCAGAGCGAGTTGTTTCTTAGCTTCCCAAAGAGCTGGAAGCAAGATGCTCTGGGGCCCAACTCGCCCTTTGGAAAGAAGCCTGCACCTTGTGCCTTTCAGCTCCAGGGCAATGTAGCACACCCAGAGCAGAAGTTCTGCTTCAGCCAGATGAGGCCTGCAAAGAAACTGCGTTTCACAGGCCTTTGTAAGAGATGTTCCCGGTAGGCTGTAAGAGCACTGTGCAGAGCGAGTTGTTTCTTAGCTTCCCAAAGAGATGTAAGCAAGATGCTCTGGGGCCCAACTCGCCCTCTGGAAAGAAGCCTGCACGTTGTGCCTTTCAGCTCTAGAGCAATGTAGCACACCCAGAGCAGGAGTTCTGCTTCAGCCAGATGAGGCCTGCAAAGAAACTGCGTTTCACAGGCCTTTGTAAGAGATGTTCCCGGTAGGCTGTAAGAGCACTGAGCAGAGCGAGTTGTTTCTTAGCTTCCCAAAGAGCTGCAAGCAAGATGCTCTGGGGCACAACTCGCCCTTTGGAAAGAATCCTGCACGTTGTGCCTTTCAGCTCTAGGGCAATGTAGCACACCCAGAGCAGAAGTTCTGCTTCATCCAGATCTGGCCTGGAAAGAAACTGCGTTTCACAGGCCTTTGTAAGAGATGTTCCCGGAAGGCTGTAAGAGCACTGTGCAGAGCAAGTAGTTTCTTAGCTTCCCAAAGAGCTGGAAGCAAGATGCTTTGGGGCCCAACTCGCCCTTTGGAAAGAATCCTGCACGTTGTGCCTTTCAGCTCTAGGGCAATGTAGCACACCCAGAGCAGGAGTTCTGCTTCAGCCAGATCAGGCATGCAAAGAAACTGCGTTTCACCGGCCTTTGTAAGAGATGTTCCCGGTAGGCTGTAACAGCACTGTCCAGAGCGAGTCGTTCCTTAGCTCCCCAAAGAGCTGGAAGCAAGAAGCTCTGGGGCCCAACTCGCCCTTTGGAAAGAAGCCTGCATGTTGTGCCTTTGAGCTCTAGGGCAATGTATCACACCCAGAGCAGAAGTTCAGCTTCAGCCAGAGCAGGCCTGCAAAGAAACTTCGTTTCACAGGCCTTTGTAAGAGATGTCCCCGGTAGGCTGTAAGAGCACTGTGCAGAGCGAGTTGTTTGTTAGCTTCCCAAAGAGCTGGAAGAAAGAAGCTCTGTGGCCCAAATCGCCCTTTGGAAAGAAGCCTGCACTTTGTGCCTTTCAGCTCTAGGGCAATGTAGCACACCCAGAGCAGAAGTTCTGCTTCAGGCAGATCAGGCCTGCAAAGAAACTGCGTTTCACAAGCCTTTGTAAGAGATTTTCCTGGTAGGCTTTAAGAGCACTGTGCTGACCGAGTTGTTTCTTAGATTCCCAAAGAGCTGGAAGCAAGATGCTCTGGAGTCCACCTCGCCCTTTGGAAAGAAGCCTGCACGTTGTGCCTTTCAGCTCTAGGGCAATGTAGCAAACCCAGAGCAGGAGTTCTGCTTCAGCCAGATGAGGCCTTCAAAGAAACTGCGTTTCACAGGCCTTTGGAAGAGATGTTCCCGTAGGCTGTAAAAGCACTGTGCAGAGCGAGTTGTTTCTTATCTTCCCAATGAGCTGGAAGCAAGATGCTCTGGGGCCCAACTCGACGTTTGGAAAGAAGCCTACACGTTGTGCCATTCAGCGCTAGGGCAATGTAGCACACCCAGAGCAGATGTTCTGCTTCAGCCAGAGCAGGCCTGCAAAGAAACTGCGTTTCACAGGCCTTTTAAGAGATGTTCCCGGTAGGCTGTAAGCGCACTGTGCAGAGCGAGTTGTTTCTTAGCCTCCCAAAGATCTGGAAGCAAGATGGTCTGGGGCCTAACTCGCCCTTTGGAAAGAAGACTACACGTTGTGCCTTTCAGCTCTAGGGAAATTTAGCACACCCAGAGTAGAATTTCTGCTTCAGCCAGATCAGGCCTGCAAAGAAACTGAGTTTCACAGGCCTTTGTAAGAGATGTTCCCGGTAGGCTGTAAGTGCACTGTGCTGAGCGAGGTGTTTCTTAGCTTCCCAAAGATCTGGAAACAAGATGCTCTGGGGCCCAACTCGCCCTTTGGAAAGAAGCCTGCACGTTGTGCCTTTCAGCTCTAGGGCAATGTAGCACACCCAGAGCAGAAGGTCTGCTTCAGCCAGAGCAGGGCTGCAAAGAAACAGCGTTCCAAGTCCTTTGTAAGAGATGTTCCCGGTAGGCTGTAAGAGCACTGTGCAGAGCGAGTTGTTTCTTAGCTTCCCAAAGAAATGGAAGCAAGATGCTCTGGCTCCCAACTCGCCCTTTGGAAAGAAGCCTGCACGTTGTGCCTTTCAGCTCTAGGGCCATGTAGCACACCCAGAGCAGAAGTTCTGCTTCAGACAGATCAGGCCTGCAAAGAAACTGCGTTTCACAGGCCTTTGTAAGAGATGTTCCCGGTAGGCTGTAAGAGCACTGTGCAGAGCGAGTTGTTTCTTAGCTTCCCAAAGAGCTGGAAGCAAGATGCTCTGGGGCCCAACTCGCCCTTTGGAAAGAAGCCTGCACCTTGTGCCTTTCAGCTCCAGGGCAATGTAGCACACCCAGAGCAGAAGTTCTGCTTCAGCCAGATGAGGCCTGCAAAGAAACTGCGTTTCACAGGCCTTTGTAAGAGATGTTCCCGGTAGGCTGTAAGAGCACTGTGCAGAGCGAGTTGTTTCTTAGCTTCCCAAAGAGATGTAAGCAAGATGCTCTGGGGCCCAACTCGCCCTCTGGAAAGAAGCCTGCACGTTGTGCCTTTCAGCTCTAGAGCAATGTAGCACACCCAGAGCAGGAGTTCTGCTTCAGCCAGATGAGGCCTGCAAAGAAACTGCGTTTCACAGGCCTTTGTAAGAGATGTTCCCGGTAGGCTGTAAGAGCACTGAGCAGAGCGAGTTGTTTCTTAGCTTCCCAAAGAGCTGCAAGCAAGATGCTCTGGGGCACAACTCGCCCTTTGGAAAGAATCCTGCACGTTGTGCCTTTCAGCTCTAGGGCAATGTAGCACACCCAGAGCAGAAGTTCTGCTTCATCCAGATCTGGCCTGGAAAGAAACTGCGTTTCACAGGCCTTTGTAAGAGATGTTCCCGGAAGGCTGTAAGAGCACTGTGCAGAGCAAGTAGTTTCTTAGCTTCCCAAAGAGCTGGAAGCAAGATGCTTTGGGGCCCAACTCGCCCTTTGGAAAGAATCCTGCACGTTGTGCCTTTCAGCTCTAGGGCAATGTAGCACACCCAGAGCAGGAGTTCTGCTTCAGCCAGATCAGGCATGCAAAGAAACTGCGTTTCACCGGCCTTTGTAAGAGATGTTCCCGGTAGGCTGTAACAGCACTGTCCAGAGCGAGTCGTTCCTTAGCTCCCCAAAGAGCTGGAAGCAAGAAGCTCTGGGGCCCAACTCGCCCTTTGGAAAGAAGCCTGCATGTTGTGCCTTTGAGCTCTAGGGCAATGTATCACACCCAGAGCAGAAGTTCAGCTTCAGCCAGAGCAGGCCTGCAAAGAAACTTCGTTTCACAGGCCTTTGTAAGAGATGTCCCCGGTAGGCTGTAAGAGCACTGTGCAGAGCGAGTTGTTTGTTAGCTTCCCAAAGAGCTGGAAGAAAGAAGCTCTGTGGCCCAAATCGCCCTTTGGAAAGAAGCCTGCACTTTGTGCCTTTCAGCTCTAGGGCAATGTAGCACACCCAGAGCAGAAGTTCTGCTTCAGGCAGATCAGGCCTGCAAAGAAACTGCGTTTCACAAGCCTTTGTAAGAGATTTTCCTGGTAGGCTTTAAGAGCACTGTGCTGACCGAGTTGTTTCTTAGATTCCCAAAGAGCTGGAAGCAAGATGCTCTGGAGTCCACCTCGCCCTTTGGAAAGAAGCCTGCACGTTGTGCCTTTCAGCTCTAGGGCAATGTAGCAAACCCAGAGCAGGAGTTCTGCTTCAGCCAGATGAGGCCTTCAAAGAAACTGCGTTTCACAGGCCTTTGGAAGAGATGTTCCCGTAGGCTGTAAAAGCACTGTGCAGAGCGAGTTGTTTCTTATCTTCCCAATGAGCTGGAAGCAAGATGCTCTGGGGCCCAACTCGACGTTTGGAAAGAAGCCTACACGTTGTGCCATTCAGCGCTAGGGCAATGTAGCACACCCAGAGCAGATGTTCTGCTTCAGCCAGAGCAGGCCTGCAAAGAAACTGCGTTTCACAGGCCTTTTAAGAGATGTTCCCGGTAGGCTGTAAGCGCACTGTGCAGAGCGAGTTGTTTCTTAGCCTCCCAAAGATCTGGAAGCAAGATGGTCTGGGGCCTAACTCGCCCTTTGGAAAGAAGACTACACGTTGTGCCTTTCAGCTCTAGGGAAATTTAGCACACCCAGAGTAGAATTTCTGCTTCAGCCAGATCAGGCCTGCAAAGAAACTGAGTTTCACAGGCCTTTGTAAGAGATGTTCCCGGTAGGCTGTAAGTGCACTGTGCTGAGCGAGGTGTTTCTTAGCTTCCCAAAGATCTGGAAACAAGATGCTCTGGGGCCCAACTCGCCCTTTGGAAAGAAGCCTGCACGTTGTGCCTTTCAGCTCTAGGGCAATGTAGCACACCCAGAGCAGAAGGTCTGCTTCAGCCAGAGCAGGGCTGCAAAGAAACAGCGTTCCAAGTCCTTTGTAAGAGATGTTCCCGGTAGGCTGTAAGAGCACTGTGCAGAGCGAGTTGTTTCTTAGCTTCCCAAAGAAATGGAAGCAAGATGCTCTGGCTCCCAACTCGCCCTTTGGAAAGAAGCCTGCACGTTGTGCCTTTCAGCTCTAGGGCCATGTAGCACACCCAGAGCAGAAGTTCTGCTTCAGACAGATCAGGCCTGCAAAGAAACTGCGTTTCACAGGCCTTTGTAAGAGATGTTCCCGGTAGGCTGTAAGAGCACTGTGCAGAGCGAGTTGTTTCTTAGCTTCCCAAAGAGCTGGAAGCAAGATGCTCTGGGGCCCAACTCGCCCTTTGGAAAGAAGCCTGCACCTTGTGCCTTTCAGCTCCAGGGCAATGTAGCACACCCAGAGCAGAAGTTCTGCTTCAGCCAGATGAGGCCTGCAAAGAAACTGCGTTTCACAGGCCTTTGTAAGAGATGTTCCCGGTAGGCTGTAAGAGCACTGTGCAGAGCGAGTTGTTTCTTAGCTTCCCAAAGAGATGTAAGCAAGATGCTCTGGGGCCCAACTCGCCCTCTGGAAAGAAGCCTGCACGTTGTGCCTTTCAGCTCTAGAGCAATGTAGCACACCCAGAGCAGGAGTTCTGCTTCAGCCAGATCAGGCATGCAAAGAAACTGCGTTTCACCGGCCTTTGTAAGAGATGTTCCCGGTAGGCTGTAACAGCACTGTCCAGAGCGAGTCGTTCCTTAGCTCCCCAAAGAGCTGGAAGCAAGAAGCTCTGGGGCCCAACTCGCCCTTTGGAAAGAAGCCTGCATGTTGTGCCTTTGAGCTCTAGGGCAATGTATCACACCCAGAGCAGAAGTTCAGCTTCAGCCAGAGCAGGCCTGCAAAGAAACTTCGTTTCACAGGCCTTTGTAAGAGATGTCCCCGGTAGGCTGTAAGAGCACTGTGCAGAGCGAGTTGTTTGTTAGCTTCCCAAAGAGCTGGAAGAAAGAAGCTCTGTGGCCCAAATCGCCCTTTGGAAAGAAGCCTGCACTTTGTGCCTTTCAGCTCTAGGGCAATGTAGCACACCCAGAGCAGAAGTTCTGCTTCAGGCAGATCAGGCCTGCAAAGAAACTGCGTTTCACAAGCCTTTGTAAGAGATTTTCCTGGTAGGCTTTAAGAGCACTGTGCTGACCGAGTTGTTTCTTAGATTCCCAAAGAGCTGGAAGCAAGATGCTCTGGAGTCCACCTCGCCCTTTGGAAAGAAGCCTGCACGTTGTGCCTTTCAGCTCTAGGGCAATGTAGCAAACCCAGAGCAGGAGTTCTGCTTCAGCCAGATGAGGCCTTCAAAGAAACTGCGTTTCACAGGCCTTTGGAAGAGATGTTCCCGTAGGCTGTAAAAGCACTGTGCAGAGCGAGTTGTTTCTTATCTTCCCAATGAGCTGGAAGCAAGATGCTCTGGGGCCCAACTCGACGTTTGGAAAGAAGCCTACACGTTGTGCCATTCAGCGCTAGGGCAATGTAGCACACCCAGAGCAGATGTTCTGCTTCAGCCAGAGCAGGCCTGCAAAGAAACTGCGTTTCACAGGCCTTTTAAGAGATGTTCCCGGTAGGCTGTAAGCGCACTGTGCAGAGCGAGTTGTTTCTTAGCCTCCCAAAGATCTGGAAGCAAGATGGTCTGGGGCCTAACTCGCCCTTTGGAAAGAAGACTACACGTTGTGCCTTTCAGCTCTAGGGAAATTTAGCACACCCAGAGTAGAATTTCTGCTTCAGCCAGATCAGGCCTGCAAAGAAACTGAGTTTCACAGGCCTTTGTAAGAGATGTTCCCGGTAGGCTGTAAGTGCACTGTGCTGAGCGAGGTGTTTCTTAGCTTCCCAAAGATCTGGAAACAAGATGCTCTGGGGCCCAACTCGCCCTTTGGAAAGAAGCCTGCACGTTGTGCCTTTCAGCTCTAGGGCAATGTAGCACACCCAGAGCAGAAGGTCTGCTTCAGCCAGAGCAGGGCTGCAAAGAAACAGCGTTCCAAGTCCTTTGTAAGAGATGTTCCCGGTAGGCTGTAAGAGCACTGTGCAGAGCGAGTTGTTTCTTAGCTTCCCAAAGAAATGGAAGCAAGATGCTCTGGCTCCCAACTCGCCCTTTGGAAAGAAGCCTGCACGTTGTGCCTTTCAGCTCTAGGGCCATGTAGCACACCCAGAGCAGAAGTTCTGCTTCAGACAGATCAGGCCTGCAAAGAAACTGCGTTTCACAGGCCTTTGTAAGAGATGTTCCCGGTAGGCTGTAAGAGCACTGTGCAGAGCGAGTTGTTTCTTAGCTTCCCAAAGAGCTGGAAGCAAGATGCTCTGGGGCCCAACTCGCCCTTTGGAAAGAAGCCTGCACCTTGTGCCTTTCAGCTCCAGGGCAATGTAGCACACCCAGAGCAGAAGTTCTGCTTCAGCCAGATGAGGCCTGCAAAGAAACTGCGTTTCACAGGCCTTTGTAAGAGATGTTCCCGGTAGGCTGTAAGAGCACTGTGCAGAGCGAGTTGTTTCTTAGCTTCCCAAAGAGATGTAAGCAAGATGCTCTGGGGCCCAACTCGCCCTCTGGAAAGAAGCCTGCACGTTGTGCCTTTCAGCTCTAGAGCAATGTAGCACACCCAGAGCAGGAGTTCTGCTTCAGCCAGATGAGGCCTGCAAAGAAACTGCGTTTCACAGGCCTTTGTAAGAGATGTTCCCGGTAGGCTGTAAGAGCACTGAGCAGAGCGAGTTGTTTCTTAGCTTCCCAAAGAGCTGCAAGCAAGATGCTCTGGGGCACAACTCGCCCTTTGGAAAGAATCCTGCACGTTGTGCCTTTCAGCTCTAGGGCAATGTAGCACACCCAGAGCAGAAGTTCTGCTTCATCCAGATCTGGCCTGGAAAGAAACTGCGTTTCACAGGCCTTTGTAAGAGATGTTCCCGGAAGGCTGTAAGAGCACTGTGCAGAGCAAGTAGTTTCTTAGCTTCCCAAAGAGCTGGAAGCAAGATGCTTTGGGGCCCAACTCGCCCTTTGGAAAGAATCCTGCACGTTGTGCCTTTCAGCTCTAGGGCAATGTAGCACACCCAGAGCAGGAGTTCTGCTTCAGCCAGATCAGGCATGCAAAGAAACTGCGTTTCACCGGCCTTTGTAAGAGATGTTCCCGGTAGGCTGTAACAGCACTGTCCAGAGCGAGTCGTTCCTTAGCTCCCCAAAGAGCTGGAAGCAAGAAGCTCTGGGGCCCAACTCGCCCTTTGGAAAGAAGCCTGCATGTTGTGCCTTTGAGCTCTAGGGCAATGTATCACACCCAGAGCAGAAGTTCAGCTTCAGCCAGAGCAGGCCTGCAAAGAAACTTCGTTTCACAGGCCTTTGTAAGAGATGTCCCCGGTAGGCTGTAAGAGCACTGTGCAGAGCGAGTTGTTTGTTAGCTTCCCAAAGAGCTGGAAGAAAGAAGCTCTGTGGCCCAAATCGCCCTTTGGAAAGAAGCCTGCACTTTGTGCCTTTCAGCTCTAGGGCAATGTAGCACACCCAGAGCAGAAGTTCTGCTTCAGGCAGATCAGGCCTGCAAAGAAACTGCGTTTCACAAGCCTTTGTAAGAGATTTTCCTGGTAGGCTTTAAGAGCACTGTGCTGACCGAGTTGTTTCTTAGATTCCCAAAGAGCTGGAAGCAAGATGCTCTGGAGTCTTCCTCGCCCTTTGGAAAGAAGCCTGCACGTTGTGCCTTTCAGCTCTAGGGCAATGTAGCAAACCCAGAGCAGGAGTTCTGCTTCAGCCAGTTGAGGCCTTCAAAGAAACTGCGTTTCACAGGCCTTTGGAAGAGATGTTCCCGTAGGCTGTAAAAGCACTGTGCAGAGCGAGTTGTTTCTTATCTTCCCAATGAGCTGGAAGCAAGATGCTCTGGGGCCCAACTCGACGTTTGGAAAGAAGCCTACACGTTGTGCCATTCAGCGCTAGGGCAATGTAGCACACCCAGAGCAGATGTTCTGCTTCAGCCAGAGCAGGCCTGCAAAGAAACTGCGTTTCACAGGCCTTTTAAGAGATGTTCCCGGTAGGCTGTAAGCGCACTGTGCAGAGCGAGTTGTTTCTTAGCCTCCCAAAGATCTGGAAGCAAGATGGTCTGGGGCCTAACTCGCCCTTTGGAAAGAAGACTACACGTTGTGCCTTTCAGCTCTAGGGCAATTTAGCACACCCAGAGTAGAATTTCTGCTTCAGCCAGATCAGGCCTGCAAAGAAACTGAGTTTCACAGGCCTTTGTAAGAGATGTTCCCGGTAGGCTGTAAGTGCACTGTGCTGAGCGAGGTGTTTCTTAGCTTCCCAAAGATCTGGAAACAAGATGCTCTGGGGCCCAACTCGCCCTTTGGAAAGAAGCCTGCACGTTGTGCCTTTCAGCTCTAGGGCAATGTAGCACACCCAGAGCAGAAGGTCTGCTTCAGCCAGAGCAGGGCTGCAAAGAAACAGCGTTCCAAGTCCTTTGTAAGAGATGTTCCCGGTAGGCTGTAAGAGCACTGTGCAGAGCGAGTTGTTTCTTAGCTTCCCAAAGAAATGGAAGCAAGATGCTCTGGCTCCCAACTCGCCCTTTGGAAAGAAGCCTGCACGTTGTGCCTTTCAGCTCTAGGGCCATGTAGCACACCCAGAGCAGAAGTTCTGCTTCAGACAGATCAGGCCTGCAAAGAAACTGCGTTTCACAGGCCTTTGTAAGAGATGTTCCCGGTAGGCTGTAAGAGCACTGTGCAGAGCGAGTTGTTTCTTAGCTTCCCAAAGAGCTGGAAGCAAGATGCTCTGGGGCCCAACTCGCCCTTTGGAAAGAAGCCTGCACCTTGTGCCTTTCAGCTCCAGGGCAATGTAGCACACCCAGAGCAGAAGTTCTGCTTCAGCCAGATGAGGCCTGCAAAGAAACTGCGTTTCACAGGCCTTTGTAAGAGATGTTCCCGGTAGGCTGTAAGAGCACTGTGCAGAGCGAGTTGTTTCTTAGCTTCCCAAAGAGATGTAAGCAAGATGCTCTGGGGCCCAACTCGCCCTCTGGAAAGAAGCCTGCACGTTGTGCCTTTCAGCTCTAGAGCAATGTAGCACACCCAGAGCAGGAGTTCTGCTTCAGCCAGATGAGGCCTGCAAAGAAACTGCGTTTCACAGGCCTTTGTAAGAGATGTTCCCGGTAGGCTGTAAGAGCACTGAGCAGAGCGAGTTGTTTCTTAGCTTCCCAAAGAGCTGCAAGCAAGATGCTCTGGGGCACAACTCGCCCTTTGGAAAGAATCCTGCACGTTGTGCCTTTCAGCTCTAGGGCAATGTAGCACACCCAGAGCAGAAGTTCTGCTTCATCCAGATCTGGCCTGGAAAGAAACTGCGTTTCACAGGCCTTTGCAAGAGATGTTCCCGGAAGGCTGTAAGAGCACTGTGCAGAGCAAGTAGTTTCTTAGCTTCCCAAAGAGCTGGAAGCAAGATGCTTTGGGGCCCAACTCGCCCTTTGGAAAGAATCCTGCACGTTGTGCCTTTCAGCTCTAGGGCAATGTAGCACACCCAGAGCAGGAGTTCTGCTTCAGCCAGATCAGGCATGCAAAGAAACTGCGTTTCACCGGCCTTTGTAAGAGATGTTCCCGGTAGGCTGTAACAGCACTGTCCAGAGCGAGTCGTTCCTTAGCTCCCCAAAGAGCTGGAAGCAAGAAGCTCTGGGGCCCAACTCGCCCTTTGGAAAGAAGCCTGCATGTTGTGCCTTTGAGCTCTAGGGCAATGTATCACACCCAGAGCAGAAGTTCAGCTTCAGCCAGAGCAGGCCTGCAAAGAAACTTCGTTTCACAGGCCTTTGTAAGAGATGTCCCCGGTAGGCTGTAAGAGCACTGTGCAGAGCGAGTTGTTTGTTAGCTTCCCAAAGAGCTGGAAGAAAGAAGCTCTGTGGCCCAAATCGCCCTTTGGAAAGAAGCCTGCACTTTGTGCCTTTCAGCTCTAGGGCAATGTAGCACACCCAGAGCAGAAGTTCTGCTTCAGGCAGATCAGGCCTGCAAAGAAACTGCGTTTCACAAGCCTTTGTAAGAGATTTTCCTGGTAGGCTTTAAGAGCACTGTGCTGACCGAGTTGTTTCTTAGATTCCCAAAGAGCTGGAAGCAAGATGCTCTGGAGTCCACCTCGCCCTTTGGAAAGAAGCCTGCACGTTGTGCCTTTCAGCTCTAGGGCAATGTAGCAAACCCAGAGCAGGAGTTCTGCTTCAGCCAGATCAGGCATGCAAAGAAACTGCGTTTCACAGGCCTTTGTAAGAGATGTTCCCGGTAGGCTGTAAGAGCACTGTGCATAGCGAGTCGTTCCTTAGCTCCCCAAAGAGTTGGAAGCAAGAAGCTCTGGGGCCCAACTCGCCCTTTGGAAAGAAGCCTGCATGTTGTGCCTTTGAGCTCTAGGGCAATGTATCACACCGAGAGCAGAAGTTCAGCTTCAGCCAGAGCAGTCCTGCAAAGAAACTGCGTTTCACAGGCCTTTGTAAGAGATGTTCCCGGTAGGCTGTAAGAGCACTGTGCAGAGCGAGTTGTTTGTTAGCTTCCCAAAGAGCTGGAAGCAAGAAGCTCTGTGGCCCAAATCGCCCTTTGGAAAGAAGCCTGCACGTTGTGCCTTTCAGCTCTAGGGCAATGTAGCACACCCAGAGCAGAAGTTCTGCTTCAGGCAGATCAGGCCTGCAAAGAAACTGCGATTCACAAGCCTTTGTAAGAGATTTTCCTGGTAGGCTTTAAGAGCACTGTGCAGAGCGAGTTGTTTCTTAGCTTCCCAAAGAGCTGGAAGCTAGATGCTCTGGGGCCCAACTCGCCCTTTGGAAAGAAGCCTGCACCTTGTGCCTTTCAGCTCCAGGGCAATGTAGCACACCTAGAGCAGAAGTTCTGCTTCAGCCAGATCAGGCCTGCAAAGAAACTGCGTTTCACAGGCCTTTGTAAGAGATGTTCCCGGTAGGCTGTAAGAGCACTGTGCAGAGCGAGTTGTTTCTTAGCTTCCCAAAGAGATGTAAGCAAGATGCTCTGGGGCCCAACTCGCCCTTTGGAAAGAAGCCTGCACGTTGTGCCTTTCAGCTGTAGGGCAATGTAGCACACCCAGACCAGAAGTTCTGCTTCAGCCAGATCAGGCCTGCAAAGAAACTTCGTTTCACAGGCCTTTGTAAGAGATGTTCCCGGTAGGCTGTAAGAGCACTGAGCAGAGCGAGTTGTTTCTTAGCTTCCCAAAGAAATGGAAGCAAGATGCTCTGGGGCTCAACTCGCCCTTTGGAAAGAAGCCTGCACGTTGTGCCTTTCAGCTCTAGGGCAATGTAGCACAAACAGAGCAGAAGTTCCGCTTCAGCCAGATCAGGCCTGCAAAGAAACTGCGTTTAACAGGCCTTTGTAAGAGATGTTCCCGGTAGGCTGTAAGAGCACTGTGCAGAGCGAGTTGTTTCTTAGCTTCCCAAAGAAATGGAAGCAAGATGCTCTGGCTCCCAACTCGCCCTTTGGAAAGAAGCCTGCACGTTGTGCCTTTCAGCTCTAGGGCAATGTAGCACACCCAGAGCAGAAGTTCTGCTTCAGACAGATGAGGCCTGCAAAGAAACTGCGTTTCACAGGCCTTTGTAAGAGATGTTCCCGGTAGGCTGTAAGAGCACTGTGCAGAGCTAGTTGTTTCTTAGCTTCCCAAAGAGCTGGAAGCAAGATGCTCTGGAGTCCACCTCGCCCTTTGGAAAGAAGCCTGCACGTTGTGCCTTTCAGCTCTAGGGCAATGTAGCAAACCCAGAGCAGGAGTTCTGCTTCAGCCAGATCAGGCATGCAAAGAAACTGCGTTTCACAGGCCTTTGTAAGAGATGTTCCCGGTAGGCTGTAAGAGCACTGTGCAGAGCGAGTCGTTCCTTAGCTCCCCAAAGAGTTGGAAGCAAGAAGCTCTGGGGCCCAACTCGCCCTTTGGAAAGAAGCCTGCATGTTGTGCCTTTGAGCTCTAGGGCAATGTATCACACCCAGAGCAGAAGTTCAGCTTCAGCCAGAGCAGTCCTGCAAAGAAACTGCGTTTCACAGGCCTTTGTAAGAGATGTTCCCGGTAGGCTGTAAGAGCGCTGTGCAGAGCGAGTTGTTTGTTAGCTTCCCAAAGAGCTGGAAGCAAGAAGCTCTGTGGCCCAAATCGCCCTTTGGAAAGAAGCCTGCACGTTGTGCCTTTCAGCTCTAGGGCAATGTAGCACACCCAGAGCAGAAGTTCTGCTTCAGCCAGATCAGGCCTGCAAAGAAACTGCGTTTCACAGGCCTTTGTAAGAGATGTTCCCGGTAGGCTGTAAGAGCACTGAGCAGAGCGAGTTGTTTCTTAGCTTCCCAAAGAGCTGGAAGAAAGAAGCTTTGTGGCCCAACTCGCCCTTTGGAAAGAAGCCTGCACGTTGTGCCTTTCAGCTCTAGGGCAATGTAGAACAACCAGAGCAGAAATTCAGCTTCAGCCAGAGAAGGCCTGCAAAGAAACTGCGTTTCACAGGCCTTTGGAAGAGATGTTCCCGGTAGGCTGTAAGAGCACTGTGCAGAGCGAGTTGTTTCTTAGCTTCCCAAAGAAATGGAAGGAAGATGCTCTGGCTCCCAACTCGCCCTTTAGAAAGAAGCCTGCACGTTGTGCCTTTCAGCTCTAGGGCAATGTAGCACACCCAGAGCAGAAGTTCTGCTTCAGACAGATCAGGCCTGCAAAGAAACTGCGTTTCACAGGCCTTTGTAAGAGATGTTCACGGTAGGCTATAAGAGCACTGTGCAGAGCGAGTTGTTTCTTAGCTTCCCAAAGAGCTGGAGCAAGATGCTCTGGGGCCCAACTCGCCCTTTGGAAAGAAGCCTGCATATTGTGCCTTTCAGCTCTAGGGCAATGTAGCACACCCAGAGCAGAAGTTCTGCTTCAGCCAGAGCAGGCCTGCAAAGAAACAGCGTTTCACAGGCCTTTGTAAGAGATGTTCACGGTAGGCTGTAAGAGCACTGTGCAGAGCGAGTTGTTTGTTAGCTTCCCAAAGAGCTGGAAGCAAGAAGCTTTGTGGCCCAACTCGCCCTTTGGAAAGAAGCCTGCACGTTGTGCCTTTCAGCTCTAGGGCAATGTAGCACACCCAGAGCAGAAGTTCTGCTTCAGCCAGATCAGGCCTGCAATGAAACTGCGTTTCTCAGGCCTTTGGAAGAGATTTTCCTGGTAGGCTGTAAGAGCACGGTGCTGAGCGAGTTGTTTCTTAGCTTCCCAAAGAGCTGGAAGCAAGATGCTCTGCGGCTCAACTCGCCTTTTGGAAAGAAGCCTGCACGTTGTGCCTTTCAGCTCTAGGGCAATGTAGCACACCCAGAGCAGAAGTTCTGCTTCAGCCAGATCAGGCCTGCAAAGAAACTGCGTTTCACAGGCCTTTGTAAGAGATGTTCCCGGAAGGCTGTAAGAGAACTCTGCAGAGCGAGTAGTTTCTTAGCTTCCCAAAGAGCTGGAAGCAAGATGGTCTGGGGCCCAACTCGCCCTTTGGAAAGAAGCCTGCACGTTGTGCCTTTCAGCTCTAGGGCAATGTAGCACACCCAGAGCAGGAGTTCTGCTTCAGCCAGATCAGGCCTGCAAAGAAACTGCGTTTCACAGGCCTTTGTAAGAGATGTTCCCGGTAGGCTGTAAGAGCACTGTGCAGAGCGAGTCGTTCCTTAGCTCCCCAAAGAGCTGGAAGCAAGATGCTCTGTGGCCTAACTCGCCCTTTGGAAAGGAGCCTACACGTTGTGCCTTTGAGCTCTAGGGGAATGTAGTACACTCAGAGCAGAAGTTCTGCTTCAGCCAGATCAGGCAAGCAAAGAAACTGCGTTTCACAGGCCTTTGTAAGAGATGTTCCCGGTAGGCTGTAAGAGCACTGTGCAGAGCGAGTTGTTTCTTAGCTTCCCAAAGAGCTGGAAGCAAGATGCTCTGGGGCCCAACTCGCCCTTTGGAAAGAAGCCTGCACGTTGTGCCTTTCAGCTCTAGGGCAATGTAGCACACCCAGAGCAGAAGTTCTGCTTCAGCCAGATCAGGCCTGCAAAGAAACTGTGTTTCACAGGCCTTTGGAAGAGATGTTCCCGTAGGCTGTAAAAGCACTGTGCAGAGCGAGTTGTTTCTTATCTTCCCAATGAGCTGGAAGCAAGATGCTCTGGGGCCCAACTCGACGTTTGGAAAGAAGCCTACACGTTGTGCCATTCAGCGCTAGGGCAATGTAGCACACCCAGAGCAGATGTTCTGCTTCAGCCAGATCAGGCCTGCAAAGAAACTGCGTTTCACAGGCCTTTTAAGAGATGTTCCCGGTAGGCTGTAAGCGCACTGTGCAGAGCGAGTTGTTTCTTAGCCTCCCAAAGAGCTGGAAGCAAGATGGTCTGGGGCCTAGCTCGCCCTTTGGAAAGAAGACTACACGTTGTGCCTTTCAGCTCTAGGGCAATTTATCACACCCAGAGTAGAATTTCTGCTTCAGCCAGATCAGGCCTGCAAAGAAACTGAGTTTCACAGGCCTTTGTAAGAGATGTTCCCGGTAGGCTGTAAGTGCACTGTGCTGAGCGAGGTGTTTCTTAGCTTCCCAAAGATCTGGAAACAAGATGCTCTGGGGCCCAACTCGCCCTTTGGAAAGAAGCCTGCACGTTGTGCCTTTCAGCTCTAGGGCAATGTAGCACACCCAGAGCAGAAGGTCTGCTTCAGCCAGAGCAGGGCTGCAAAGAAACAGCGTTCCAAGTCCTTTGTAAGAGATGTTCCCGGTAGGCTGTAAGAGCACTGTGCAGAGCGAGTTGTTTCTTAGCTTCCCAAAGAAATGGAAGCAAGATGCTCTGGCTCCCAACTCACCCTTTGGAAAGAAGCCTGCACGTTGTGCCTTTCAGCTCTAGTTCCATGTAGCACACCCAGAGCAGAAGTTCTGCTTCAGCCAGATCAGGCCTGCAAAGAAACTGCGTTTCACAGGCCTTTGTAAGAGATGTTCCCGGTAGGCTGTAAGAGCACTGTGCAGAGCGAGTTGTTTCTTAGCTTCCCAAAGAGATGTAAGCAAGATGCTCTGGGGCCCAATTCGCCCTTTGGAAACAAGCCTGCACGTTGTGCCTTTCAGCTCTAGGGCAATGTAGCACACCCAGAGCAGAAGTTCTGCTTCAGCCAGAGCAGGTCTGCAAAGAAACAGCGTTCCAAGTCCTTTGTAAGAGATGTTCCCGGTAGGCTGTAAGAGCACTGTGCAGAGCGAGTTGTTTCTTAGCTTCCCAAAGAAATGGAAGCAAGATGCTCTGGCTCCCAACTCGCCCTTTGGAAAGAAGCCTGCACGTTGTGCCTTTCAGCTCTAGGGCAATGTAGCACACCCAGAGCAGAAGTTCTGCTTCATCCAGATCTGGCCTGGAAAGAAACTGCGTTTCACAGGCCTTTGTAAGAGATGTTCCCGGAAGGCTGTAAGAGCACTGTGCAGAGCAAGTAGTTTCTTAGCTTCCCAAAGAGCTGGAAGCAAGATGCTTTGGGGCCCAACTCGCCCTTTGGAAAGAATCCTGCACGTTGTGCCTTTCAGCTCTAGGGCAATGTAGCACACCCAGAGCAGGAGTTCTGCTTCAGCCAGATCAGGCATGCAAAGAAACTGCGTTTCACAGGCCTTTGTAAGAGATGTTCCCGGTAGGCTGTAACAGCACTGTCCAGAGCGAGTCGTTCCTTAGCTCCCCAAAGAGCTGGAAGCAAGAAGCTCTGGGGCCCAACTCGCCCTTTGGAAAGAAGCCTGCATGTTGTGCCTTTGAGCTCTAGGGCAATGTATCACACCCAGAGCAGAAGTTCAGCTTCAGCCAGAGCAGGCCTGCAAAGAAACTTCGTTTCACAGGCCTTTGTAAGAGATTTTCCTGGTAGGCTGTAAGAGCACTGTGCAGAGCGAGTTGTTTGTTAGCTTCCCAAAGAGCGGGAAGCAAGAAGCTTTGTGGCCCAAATCGCCCTTTGGAAAGAAGCCTGCACGTTGTGCCTTTCAGCTCTAGGGCAATGTAGCACACACAGAGCAGAAGTTCTGCTTCAGCCAGATCAGGCCTGCAATGAAACTGCGTTTCACAGGCCTATGGAAGAGATTTTCCCGGTAGGCTGTAAGAGCCTTGTGCTGAGCGAGTTGTTTCTTAGCTTCCCAAAGAGCTGCAAGCAAGATGCTCTGGTGCTCAACTCGCCCTTTGGAATGAAGCCTGCACGTTGTGCCTTTCAGCTCTAGGGCAATGTAGCACACCCAGAGCAGAAGTTCTGCTTCAGGCAGATCAGGCCTGCAAAGAAACTGCGTTTCACTGGCCTTTGTAAGAGATGTTCCCGGTAGTCTGTAAGAGCACTGTGCAGAGCGAGTTGTTTCTTAGCTTCCCAAAGAGCTGGAAGCAAGATGCTCTGGAGTCCAACTCGCCATTTGGAAAGAAGCCTGCACGTTGTGCCTTTCAGCTCTAGGGCAATGTAGCACACACAGAGCAGAAGTTCTGCTTCAGCCAGAGCAGGCCTGCAAAGAAACTCGTTTCACAGGCCTTTGGAAGAGATGTTCCCGGTAGGCTGCAAGAGCACTGTGCAGAGCGAGTTGTTTCTTAGCTTCCCAAAGAGCTGGAAGCAAGAAGCTTTGTGGCCCAACTCGCCCTTTGGAAAGAAGCCTGCACGTTGTGCCTTTCAGCTCTAGGGCAATGTAGCACAAACAGAGCAGAAGTTCCGCTTCAGCCAGATCAGGCCTGCAAAGAAACTGCGTTTCACAGGCCTTTGTAAGAGATGTTCCCGGTAGGCTGTAAGAGCACTGTGCAGAGCGAGTTGTTTGGTAGCTTCCCAAAGAGCTGGAAGCAAGAAGCTTTGTGGCCCAACTCGCCCTTTGGAAAGAAGCCTGCACGTTGTGCCTTTCAGCTCTAGGGCAATGTAGAACAACCAGAGCAGAACTTCAGCTTCAGCCAGAGCAGGCCTGCAAAGAAACTGCGTTTCACAGGCCTTTGGAAGAGATGTTCCCGGTAGGCTGTAAGAGCACTGTGCAGAGCGAGTTGTTTCTTAGCTTCCCAAAGAAATGGAAGCAAGATGCTCTGGCTCCCATCTCGCCCTTTGGAAAGAAGCCTGCACGTTGTGCCTTTCAGCTCTAGGGCAATGTAGCACACCCAGAGCAGAAGTTCTGCTTCAGACAGATCAGGCCTGCAAAGAAACTGCGTTTCACAGGCCTTTGTAAGAGATGTTCACGGTAGGCTGTAAGAGCACTGTGCAGAGCGAGTTGTTTCTTAGCTTCCCAAAGAGCTGGAGCAAGATGCTCTGGGGCCCAACTCGCCCTTTGGCAAGAAGCCTGCATATTGTGCCTTTCAGCTCTAGGGCAATGTAGCACACCCAGAGCAGAAGTTCTGCTTCAGCCAGAGCAGGCCTGCAAAGAAACTGCGTTTCACAGGCCTTTGTAAGAGATGTTCCCGGGAGGCTGTAAGAGCACTGTGCAGAGCGAGTTGTTTGTTAGCTTCCCAAAGAGCTGGAAGCAAGAAGCTTTGTGGCCCAAACGCCCTTTGGAAAGAAGCCTGCACGTTGTGCCTTTCAGCTCTAGGGCAATGTAGCACACCCAGAGCGGAAGTTCTGCTTCAGCCAGATCAGGCCTGCAAAGAAACTGCGTTTCACAGGCCTTTGTAAGAGATGTTCCCGGAAGGCTGTAAGAGAACTCTGCAGAGCGAGTAGTTTCTTATCTTCCCAATGAGCTGGAAGCAAGATGCTCTGGGTCCCAACTCGACGTTTGCAAAGAAGCCTACACGTTGTGCCATTCAGCGCTAGGGCAATGTAGCACACCCAGAGCAGATGTTCTGCTTCAGCCAGATCAGGCCTGCAAAGAAACTGCGTTTCAAAGGCCTTTTAAGAGATGTTCCCGGTAGGCTGTAAGCGCACTGTGCAGAGCGAGTTGTTTCTTAGCCTCCCAAAGAGCTGGAAGCAAGATGGTCTGGGGCCTAACTCGCCCTTTGGAAAGAAGACTACACGTTGTGCCTTTCAGCTCTAGGGCAATTTAGCACACCCAGAGCAGAATTTCTGCTTCAGCCAGATCAGGCCTGCAAAGAAACTGAGTTTCACAGGCCTTTGTAAGAGATGTTCCCGGTAGGCTGTAAGTGCACTGTGCTGAGCGAGGTGTTTCTTAGCTTCCCAAAGATCTGGAAACAAGATGCTCTGGGGCCCAACTCGCCCTTTGGAAAGAAGCCTGCACGTTGTGCCTTTCAGCTCTAGGGCAATGTAGCACACCCAGAGCAGAAGGTCTGCTTCAGCCAGAGCAGGGCTGCAAAGAAACTGCGTTCCAAGTCCTTTGTAAGAGATGTTCCCGGTAGGCTGTAAGAGCACTGTGCAGAGCGAATGGTTTCTTAGCTTCCCAAAGAAATGGAACCAAGATGCTCTGGCTCCCAACTCGCCCTTTGGAAAGAAGCCTGCACGTTGTGCCTTTCAGCTCTAGTTCCATGTAGCACACCCAGAGCAGAAGTTCTGCTTCAGCCAGATCAGGCCTGCAAAGAAACTGCGTTTCACAGGCCTTTGTAAGAGATGATCCCGGTAGGCTGTAAGAGCACTGTGCAGAGCGAGTTGTTTCTTAGCTTCTCAAAGAGCTGGAAGCAAGAAGCTCTGGGGCCCAACTCGCCCTTTGGAAAGAAGCCTGCACGTTGTGCCTTTCAGCTCCAGGGCAATGTAGCACACCCAGAGCAGAAGTTCTGCTTCAGCCAGATCAGGCCTGCAAAGAAACTGCGTTTCACAGGCCTTTGGAAGAGATGTTCCTGGTAGGCTGTAAGAGCACTGTGCAGAGCGAGTTGTTTCTTAGCTTCCCAAAGAGATGTAAGCAAGATGCTCTGGGGCCCAACTCGCCCTTTGGAAAGAAGCCTGCACGTTGTGCCTTTCAGCTCTAGGGCAATGTAGCACACCCAGAGCAGAAGTTCTGCTTCAGCCAGAGCAGGGCTGCAAAGAAACAGCGTTCCAAGTCCTTTTTAAGAGATGTTCCCGGTAGGCTGTAAGAGCACTGTGCAGAGCGAGTTGTTTCTTAGATTCCCAAAGAAATGGAAGCAAGATGCTCTGGCTCCCAACTCGCCCTTTGGAAAGAAGCCTGCACGTTGTGCCTTTCAGCTCTAGGGCCATGTAGCACACCCAGAGCAGAAGTTCTGCTTCAGCCAGAGCAGGGCTGCAAAGAAACAGCGTTCCAAGTCCTTTTTAAGAGATGTTCCCGGTAGGCTGTAAGAGCACTGTGCAGAGCGAGTTGTTTCTTAGATTCCCAAAGAAATGGAAGCAAGATGCTCTGGCTCCCAACTCGCCCTTTGGAAAGAAGCCTGCACGTTGTGCCTTTCAGCTCTAGGGCCATGTAGCACACCCAGAGCAGAAGTTCTGCTTCAGACAGATCAGGCCTGCAAAGAAACTGCGTTTCACAGGCCTTTGTAAGAGATGTTCCCGGTAGGCTGTAAGAGCACTGTGCAGAGCGAGTTGTTTCTTAGCTTCCCAAAGAGATGTAAGCAAGATGCTCTGGGGCCCAACTCGCCCTCTGGAAAGAAGCCTGCACGTTGTGCCTTTCAGCACTAGAGCAATGTAGCACACCCAGAGCAGGAGTTCTGCTTCAGCCAGATGAGGCCTGCAAAGAAACTGCGTTTCACAGGCCTTTGTAAGAGATGTTCCCGGTAGGCTGTAAGAGCACTGAGCAGAGCGAGTTGTTTCTTAGCTTCCCAAAAAGCTGCAAGCAAGATGCTCTGGGGCACAACTCGCCCTTTGTAAAGAAGCCTGCACGTTGTGCCTTTCAGCTCTAGGGCAATGTAGCACACCCAGAGCAGAAGTTCTGCTTCATCCAGATCTGGCCTGCAGAGAAACTGCGTTTCACAGGCCTTTGTAAGAGATGTTCCCGGAAGGCTGTAAGAGCACTGTGCAGAGCGAGTCGTTCCTTAGCTCCCCAAAGAGCTGGAAGCAAGAAGCTCTGGGGCCCAACTCGCCCTTTGGAAAGAATCCTGCATGTTGTGTCTTTGAGCTCTAGGGCAATTTATCACACCCAGAGCAGAAGTTCAGCTTCAGCCAGAGCAGGTCTGCAAAGAAACTTCGTTTCAGAGGCCTTTGTAAGAGATGTTCCGGTAGGCTGTAAGAGCACTGTGCAGAGCGTGTTGTTTGTTAGCTTCCC
This sequence comes from Equus przewalskii, assembly GCF_037783145.1. Taxonomy (NCBI): domain Eukaryota; kingdom Metazoa; phylum Chordata; class Mammalia; order Perissodactyla; family Equidae; genus Equus; species Equus przewalskii. Next base: position 38,631 of record NW_027227719.1, on the reverse strand, counting down.
AAAGAGCTGGAAGAAAGAAGCTCTGTGGCCCAAATCGCCCTTTGGAAAGAAGCCTGCACTTTGTGCCTTTCAGCTCTAGGGCAATGTAGCACACCCAGAGCAGAAGTTCTGCTTCAGGCAGATCAGGCCTGCAAAGAAACTGCGTTTCACAAGCCTTTGTAAGAGATTTTCCTGGTAGGCTTTAAGAGCACTGTGCTGACCGAGTTGTTTCTTAGCTTCCCAAAGAGCTGGAAGCAAGATGCTCTGGGGCCCAACTCGCACTTTGGAAAGAAGCCTGCACGTTGTGGCTTTCAGCTCTAGGGCAATGTAGCACACCCAGAGCAGAAGTTCTGCTTCAGCCAGATCAGGCCTGCAAAGAAACTGCGTTTCACAAGCCTTTGTAAGAGATTTTCCTGGTAGGCTGTAAGAGCACTGTGCAGAGCGAGTTGTTTCTTAGCTTCCTAAAGAGCTGGAAGCAAGAAGCTTTGTGGCCCAACTCGCCCTTTGGAAAGAAGACTACACGTTGTGCCTTTCAGCTCTAGGGCAATGTAGCACACCCAGAGCAGAAGGTCTGCTTCAGCCAGAGCAGGGCTGCAAAGAAACAGCGTTCCAACTCCTTTGTAAGAGATGTTCCCGGTAGGCTGTAAGAGCACTGTGCAGAGCGAGTTGTTTCTTAGCTTCCCAAAGAAATGGAAGCAAGATGCTCTGGCTCCCAACTCGCCCTTTGGAAAGAAGCCTGCACGTTGTGCCTTTCAGCTCTAGGGCCATGTAGCACACCCAGAGCAGAAGTTCTGCTTCAGCCAGATCAGGCCTGCAAAGAAACTGCGTTTCACAGGCCTTTGTAAGAGATGTTCCCGGTAGGCTGTAAGAGCACTGTGCAGAGCGAGTTGTTTCTTAGCTTCCCAAAGAGCTGGAAGCAAGATGCTCTGGGGCCCAAATCGCCCTTTGGAAAGAAGCCTGCACCTTGTGCCATTCAGCTCCAGGGCAATGTAGCACACCCAGAGCAGAAGTTCTGCTTCAGCCTGATCAGGCCTGCAAAGAAACTGCGTTTCACAGGCCTTTGTAAGAGATGTTCCCGGTAGGCTGTAAGAGCACTGTGCAGAGCGAGTTGTTTCTTAGCTTCCCAAAGAGATGTAAGCAAGATGCTCTGGGGCCCAACTCGCCCTTTGGAAAGAAGCCTGCACGTTGTGCCTTTCAGCTCTAGGGCAATGTAGCACACCCAGAGCAGAAGTTCTGCTTCAGCCAGAGCAGGGCTGCAAAGAAACAGCGTTCCAAGTCCTTTGTAAGAGACGTTCCCGGTAGGCTGTAAGAGCACTGTGCAGAGCGAGTTGTTTCTTAGCTTCCCAAAGAAATGGAAGCAAGATGCTCTGGCTCCCAACTCGCCCTTTGGAAAGAAGCCTGCACGTTGTGCCTTTCAGCTCTAGGGCCATGTAGCACACCCAGAGCAGAAGTTGTGCTTCAGACAGATCAGGCCTGCAAAGAAACTGCGTTTCACAGGCCTTTGTAAGAGATGTTCACGGTAGGCTGTAAGAGCACTGTGCAGAGCGAGTTGTTTCTTAGCTTCGCAAAGAGCTGGAAGAAAGGTGCTCTGGGGCTCTACTCGCCCTTTGGAAAGAAGCCTGCATGTTGTGCCTTTCAGCTCTAGGGCAATGTAGCACACACAGAGCAGAAGTTCTGCTTCAGCCAGAGCAGGCCTGCAAAGAAACTGCGTTTCACAGGCCTTTGTAAGAGATGTTCCCGGTAGGCTGTAAGAGCACTGTGCAGAGCGAGTTGTTTCTTAGCTTCCCAAAGAAATGGAAGCAAGATGCTCTGGAGTCCACCTCGACCTTTGGAAAGAAGCCTGCACGTTGTGCCTTTCAGCTCTAGGGCAATGTAGCAAACCCAGAGCAGGAGTTCTGCTTCAGCCAGATCAGGCATGCAAAGAAACTGCGTTTCACAGGCCTTTGTAAGAGATGTTCCCGGTAGGCTGTAAGAGCACTGTGCAGAGTGAGTCGTTCCTTAGCTCCCCAAAGTGTTGGAAGCAAGAAGCTCTGGGGCCCAACTCGCCCTTTGGAAAGAAGCCTGCATGTTGTGCCTTTGAGCTCTAGGGCAATGTATCACACCCAGAGCAGAAGTTCAGCTTCAGCCAGAGCAGTCCTGCAAAGAAACTGCGTTTCACAGGCCTTTGTAAGAGATGTTCCCGGTAGGCTGTAAGAGCGCTGTGCAGAGCGAGTTCTTTGTTAGCTTCCCAAAGAGCTGGAAGCAAGAAGCTCTGTGGCCCAAATCGCCCTTTGGAAAGAAGCCTGCACGTTGTGCCTTTCAGCTCTAGGGCAATGTAGCACACCCAGAGCAGAAGTTCTGCTTCAGGCAGATCAGGCCTGCAAAGAAACTGCGTTTCACAAGCCTTTGCAAGAGATTTTCCTGGTAGGCTTTAAGAGCACTGTGCAGAGCGAGTTGTTTCTTAGCTTCCCAAAGAGCTGGAAGCAAGATGCTCTGGGGCCCAACTCGCCCTTTGGAAAGAAGCCTGCACCTTGTGCCTTTCAGCTCCAGGGCAATGTAGCACACCCAGAGCAGAAGTTCTGCTTCAGCCAGATGAGGCCTGCAAAGAAACTCCGTTTCACAGGCCTTTGGAAGAGATGTTCCCGGTAGGCTGTAAGAGAACTGTGCAGAGCGAATTGTTTCTTAGCTTCCCAAAGAGATGTAAGCAAGATGCTCTGGAGCCCAACTCGCCCTCTGGAAAGAAGCCTGCACGTTGTGCCTTTCAGCTCTAGAGCAATGTAGCACACCCAGAGCAGGAGTTCTGCTTCAGCCAGATGAGGCCTGCAAAGAAACTGCGTTTCACAGGCCTTTGTAAGAGATGTTCCCGGTAGGCTGTAAGAGCACTGAGCAGAGCGAGTTGTTTCTTAGCTTCCCAAAGAGCTGCAAGCAAGATGCTCTGGGGCACAACTCGCCCTTTGGAAAGAAGCCTGCACGTTGTGCCTTTCAGCTCTAGGGCAATGTAGCACACCCAGAGCAGAAGTTCTGCTTCATCCAGATCTGGCCTGCAGAGAAACTGCGTTTCACAGGCCTTTGGAAGAGATGTTCCCGGAAGGCTGTAAGAGCACTGTGCAGAGCGAGTAGTTTCTTAGCTTCCCAAAGAGCTGGAAGCAAGATGCTTTGGTGCCCAACTCGCCCTTTGGAAAGAATCCTGCACGTTGTGCCTTTCAGCTCTAGGGCAATGTAGCACACCCAGAGCAGGAGTTCTGCTTCAGCCAGATCAGGCATGCAAAGAAACTGCGTTTCACAGGCCTTTGTAAGAGATGTTCCCGGTAGGCTGTAAGAGCACTGTGCAGAGCGAGTCGTTCCTTAGCTCCCCAAAGAGCTGGAAGCAAGAAGCTCTGGGGCCCAACTCGCCCTTTGGAAAGAAGCCTGCATGTTGTGCCTTTGAGCTCTAGGGCAATGTATCACACCCAGAGCAGAAGTTCTGCTTCAGCCAGAGCAGTCCTGCAAAGAAACTGCGTTTCACAGGCCTTTGTAAGAGATGTTCCCGGTAGGCTGTAAGAGCAATGTGCAGAGCGAGTGGTTTCTTAGCTTCCCAAAGAGCTGGAAGCAAGAAGCTCTGTGGCCCAAATCGCCCTTTGGAAAGAAGCCTGCACGTTGTGCCTTTCAGCTCTAGGGCAATGTAGCACACCCAGAGCAGAAGTTCTGCTTCAGGCAGATCAGGCCTGCAAAGAAACTGCGTTTCACAAGCCTTTGTAAGAGATTTTCCTGGTAGGCTTTAAGAGCACTGTGCAGAGCGAGTTGTTTCTTAGCTTCCCAAAGAGCTGGAAGCAAGATGCTCTTGGGCCCAACTCGCCCTTTGGAAAGAAGCCTGCACCTTGTGCCTTTCAGCTCCAGGGCAATGTAGCACACCCAGAGCAGAAGTTCTGCTTCAGCCAGATCAGGCCTGCAAAGAAACTGCGTTTCACAGGCCTTTGTAAGAGATGTTCCCGGTAGGCTGTAAGAGCACTGTGCAGAGCGAGTTGTTTCTTAGCTTCCCAAAGAGATGTAAGCAAGATGCTCTGGGGCCCAACTCGCCCTTTGGAAAGAAGCCTGCACGTTGTGCCTTTCAGCTGTAGGGCAATGTAGCACACCCAGAGCAGAAGTTCTGCTTCAGCCAGATCAGGCCTGCAAAGAAACTTCGTTTCACAGGCCTTTGTAAGAGATGTTCCCGGTAGGCTGAAAGAGCACTGAGCAGAGCGAGTTGTTTCTTAGCTTCCCAAAGAGCTGGAAGCAAGATGCTCTGGGGCTCAACTCGCCCTTTGGAAAGAAGCCTGCACGTTGTGCCTTTCAGCTCTAGGGCAATGTAGCACAAACAGAGCAGAAGTTCCGCTTCAGCCAGATCAGGCCTGCAAAGAAACTGCGTTTCACAGGCCTTTGTAAGAGATGTTCCCGGTAGGCTGTAAGAGCACTGTGCAGAGCGAGTTGTTTCTTAGCTTCCCAAAGAAATGGAAGCAAGATGCTCTGGAGTCCACCTCGCCCTTTGGAAAGAAGCCTGCACGTTGTGCCTTTCAGCTCTAGGGCAATGTAGCAAACCCAGAGCAGGAGTTCTGCTTCAGCCAGATCAGGCATGCAAAGAAACTGCGTTTCACAGGCCTTTGTAAGAGATGTTCCCGGTAGGCTGTAAGAGCACTGTGCAGAGCGAGTCGTTCCTTAGCTCCCCAAAGAGTTGGAAGCAAGAAGCTCTGGGGCCCAACTCGCCCTTTGGAAAGAAGCCTGCATGTTGTGCCTTTGAGCTCTAGGGCAATGTATCACACCCAGAGCAGAAGTTCAGCTTCAGCCAGAGCAGTCCTGCAAAGAAACTGCGTTTCACAGGCCTTTGTAAGAGATGTTCCCGGTAGGCTGTAAGAGCGCTGTGCAGAGCGAGTTGTTTGTTAGCTTCCCAAAGAGCTGGAAGCAAGAAGCTCTGTGGCCCAAATCGCCCTTTGGAAAGAAGCCTGCACGTTGTGCCTTTCAGCTCTAGGGCAATGTAGCACACCCAGAGCAGAAGTTCTGCTTCAGGCAGATCAGGCCTGCAAAGAAACTGCGTTTCACAAGCCTTTGTAAGAGATTTTCCTGGTAGGCTTTAAGAGCACTGTGCAGAGCGAGTTGTTTCTTAGCTTCCCAAAGAGCTTGAAGCAAGATGCTCTGGGGCCCAACTCGCCCTTTGGAAAGAAGCCTGCACCTTGTGCCTTTCAGCTCCAGGGCAATGTAGCACACCCAGAGCAGAAGTTCTGCTTCAGCCAGATCAGGCCTGCAAAGAAACTGCGTTTCACAGGCCTTTGTAAGAGATGTTCCCGGTAGGCTGTAAGAGCACTGTGCAGAGCGAGTTGTTTCTTAGCTTCCCAAAGAGATGTAAGCAAGATGCTCTGGGGCCCAACTCGCCCTTTGGAAAGAAGCCTGTATGTTGTGCCTTTCAGCTCTAGGGCAATGTAGCACACACAGAGCAGAAGTTCTGCTTCAGCCAGAGCAGGCCTGCAAAGAAACTGCGTTTCACAGGCCTTTGTAAGAGATGTTCCCGGTAGGCTGTAAGAGCACTGTGCAGAGCGAGTCGTTCCTTAGCTTCCCAAAGAGTTGGAAGCAAGAAGCTCTGGGGCCCCACTCGCCCTTTGGAAAGAAGCCTGCATGTTGTGCCTTTGAGCTCTAGGGCAATGTATCACACCCAGAGCAGAAGTTCAGCTTCAGCCAGAGCAGTCCTGCAAAGAAACTGCGTTTCACAGGCCTTTGTAAGAGATGCTCCCGGTAGTCTGTAAGAGCACTGTGCAGAGCGAGTTGTTTGGTAGCTTCCCAAAGAGCTGGAAGTAAGAAGCTTTGTGGCCCAACTCGCCCTTTGGAAAGAATCCTGCACGTTGTGCCTTTCAGCTCTAGGGCAATGTAGCACAACCAGAGCAGAAGTTCTGCTTCAGGCAGATCAGGCCTGCAAAGAAACTGCGTTTCACAGGCCTTTGTAAGAGATGTTCCCGGTAGGCTGTAAGAGCACTGTGCAGAGCGAGTTGTTTCTTAGCTTCCCAAAGAAATGGAAGCAAGATGCTCTGGCTCCCAACTCGCCCTTTGGAAAGAAGCCTGCACGTTGTGCCTTTCAGCTCTAGGGCAATGTAGCACACCCAGAGCAGAAGTTCTGCTTCAGACAGATCAGGCCTGCAAAGAAACTGCGTTTCACAGGCCTTTGGAAGAGATGTTCCCGGTAGGCTGTAAGAGCACTGTGCAGAGCTAGTTGTTTCTTAGATTCCCAAAGAGCTGGAAGCAAGATGCTCAGGAGTCCACCTCGCCCTTTGGAAAGAAGCCTGCACGTTGTGCCTTTCAGCTCTAGGGCAATGTAGCAAACCCAGAGCAGGAGTTCTGCTTCAGCCAGATCAGGCATGCAAAGAAACTGCGTTTCACAGGCCTTTGTAAGAGATGTTCCCGGTAGGCTGTAAGAGCACTGTGCAGAGCGAGTCGTTCCTTAGCTCCCCAAAGAGTTGGAAGCAAGAAGCTCTGGGTCCCAACTCGCCCTTTGGAAAGAAGCCTGCATGTTGTGCCTTTGAGCTCTAGGGCAATGTATCACACCCAGAGCAGAAGTTCAGCTTCAGCCAGAGCAGTCCTGCAAAGAAACTGCGTTTCACAGGCCTTTGTAAGAGATGTTCCCGGTAGGCTGTAAGAGCACTGAGCAGAGCGAGTTGTTTCTTAGCTTCCCAAAGAGCTGGAAGCAAGATGCTCTGGGGCTCAACTCGCCCTTTGGAAAGAAGCCTGCACGTTGTGCCTTTCAGCTCTAGGGCAATGTAGCACAAACAGAGCAGAAGTTCCGCTTCAGCCAGATCAGGCCTGCAAAGAAACTGCGTTTCACAGGCCTTTGTAAGAGATGTTCCCGGTAGGCTGTAAGAGCACTGTGCAGAGCGAGTTGTTTGGTAGCTTCCCGAAGAGCTGGAAGCAAGAAGCTTTGTGGCCCAACTCGCCCTTTGGAAAGAAGCCTGCACGTTGTGCCTTTCAGCTCTAGGGCAATGTAGAACAACCAGAGCAGAAGTTCAGCTTCAGCCAGAGCAGGCCTGCAAAGAAACTGCGTTTCACAGGCCTTTGGAAGAGATGTTCCCGGTAGGCTGTAAGAGCACTGTGCAGAGCGAGTTGTTTCTTAGCTTCCCAAAGAAATGGAAGCAAGATGCTCTGGCTCCCAACTCGCCCTTTGGAAAGAAGCCTGCACGTTGTGCCTTTCAGCTCTAGGGCAATGTAGCACACCCAGAGCAGAAGTTCTGCTTCAGACAGATCAGGCCTGCAAAGAAACTGCGTTTCACAGGCCTTTGTAAGAGATGTTCACGGTAGGCTATAAGAGCACTGTGCAGAGCGAGTTGTTTCTTAGCTTCCCAAAGAGCTGGAGCAAGATGCTCTGGGGCCCAACTCGCCCTTTGGAAAGAAGCCTGCATATTGTGCCTTTCAGCTCTAGGGCAATGTAGCACACCCAGAGCAGAAGTTCTGCTTCAGCCAGAGCAGGCCTGCAAAGAAACTGCGTTTCACAGGCCTTTGTAAGAGATGTTCCCGGTAGGCTGAAAGAGCACTGTGCAGAGCGAGTTGTTTGTTAGCTTCCCAAAGAGCTGGAAGCAAGAAGCTTTGTGGCCCAACTCGCCCTTTGGAAAGAAGCCTGCACGTTGTGCCTTTCAGCTCTAGGGCAATGTAGCACACCCAGAGCAGGAGTTCTGCTTCAACCAGATCAGGCCTGCAAAGAAACTGCGTTTCACAGGCCTTTGTAAGAGATGTTCCCTGTAGGCTGTAAGAGCACTGTGCAGAGCGAGTCGTTCCTTAGCTCCCCAAAGTGCTGGAAGCAAGATGCTCTGGGGCCTAACTCGCCCTTTGGAAAGGAGCCTACACGTTGTGCCTTTGAGCTCTAGGGGAATGTAGTACACTCAGAGCAGAAGTTCTGCTTCAGCCAGATCAGGCAAGCAAAGAAACTGCGTTTCACAGGCCTTTGTAAGAGATGTTCCCGGTAGGCTGTAAGTGCACTGTGCTGAGCGAGGTGTTTCTTAGCTTCCCAAAGATCTGGAAACAAGATGCTCTGGGGCCCAACTCGCCCTTTGGAAAGAAGCCTGCACGTTGTGCCTTTCAGCTCTAGGGCAATGTAGCACACCCAGAGCAGAAGGTCTGCTTCAGCCAGAGCAGGGCTGCAAAGAAACTGCGTTCCAAGTCCTTTGTAAGAGATGTTCCCGGTAGGCTGTAAGAGCACTGTGCAGAGCGAGTTGTTTCTTAGCTTCCCAAAGAAATGGAAGCAAGATGCTCTGGCTCCCAACTCACCCTTTGGAAAGAAGCCTGCACGTTGTGCCTTTCAGCTCTAGTTCCATGTAGCACACCCAGAGCAGAAGTTCTGCTTCAGCCAGATCAGGCCTGCAAAGAAACTGCGTTTCACAGGCCTTTGTAAGAGATGTTCCCGGTAGGCTGTAAGAGAACTGTGCAGAGCGAGTTGTTTCTTAGCTTCCCAAAGAGATGTAAGCAAGATGCTCTGGGGCCCAATTCGCCCTTTGGAAACAAGCCTGCACGTTGTGCCTTTCAGCTCTAGGGCAATGTAGCACACCCAGAGCAGAAGTTCTGCTTCAGCCAGAGCAGGGCTGCAAAGAAACAGCGTTCCAAGTCCTTTGTAAGAGATGTTCCCGGTAGGCTGTAAGAGCACTGTGCAGAGCGAGTTGTTTCTTAGCTTCCCAAAGAAATGGAAGCAAGATGCTCTGGCTCCCAACTCGCCCTTTGGAAAGAAGCCTGCACGTTGTGCCTTTCAGCTCTAGGGCAATGTAGCACACCCAGAGCAGAAGTTCTGCTTCATCCAGATCTGGCCTGGAAAGAAACTGCGTTTCACAGGCCTTTGTAAGAGATGTTCCCGGAAGGCTGTAAGAGCACTGTGCAGAGCAAGTAGTTTCTTAGCTTCCCAAAGAGCTGCAAGCAAGATGCTTTGGGGCCCAACTCGCCCTTTGGAAAGAATCCTGCACGTTGTGCCTTTCAGCTCTAGGGCAATGTAGCACACCCAGAGCAGGAGTTCTGCTTCAGCCAGATCAGGCATGCAAAGAAACTGCGTTTCACAGGCCTTTGTAAGAGATGTTCCCGGTAGGCTGTAACAGCACTGTCCAGAGCGAGTCGTTCCTTAGCTCCCCAAAGAGCTGGAAGCAAGAAGCTCTGGGGCCCAACTCGCCCTTTGGAAAGAAGCCTGCATGTTGTGCCTTTGAGCTCTAGGGCAATGTATCACACCCAGAGCAGAAGTTCAGCTTCAGCCAGAGCAGGCCTGCAAAGAAACTTCGTTTCACAGGCCTTTGTAAGAGATTTTCCTGGTAGGCTGTAAGAGCACTGTGCAGAGCGAGTTGTTTGTTAGCTTCCCAAAGAGCGGGAAGCAAGAAGCTTTGTGGCCCAAATCGCCCTTTGGAAAGAAGCCTGCACGTTGTGCCTTTCAGCTCTAGGGCAATGTAGCACACACAGAGCAGAAGTTCTGCTTCAGCCAGATCAGGCCTGCAATGAAACTGCGTTTCACAGGCCTATGGAAGAGATTTTCCAAGTAGGCTGTAAGAGCCTTGTGCTGAGCGAGTTGTTTCTTAGCTTCCCAAAGAGCTGCAAGCAAGATGCTCTGGTGCTCAACTCGCCCTTTGGAATGAAGCCTGCACGTTGTGCCTTTCAGCTCTAGGGCAATGTAGCACACCCAGAGCAGAAGTTCTGCTTCAGACAGATCAGGCCTGCAAAGAAACTGCGTTTCACAGGCCTTTGTAAGAGATGTTCACGGTAGCCTGTAAGAGCACTGTGCAGAGCTAGTTGTTTCTTAGATTCCCAAAGAGCTGGAAGCAAGATGCTCTGGAGTCCACCTCGCCCTTTGGAAAGAAGCCTGCACGTTGTGCCTTTCAGCTCTAGGGCAATGTAGCACACCCAGAGCAGAAGTTCTGCTTCAGCCAGATCAGGCCTGCAAAGAAACTGCGTTTCACAGGCCTTTGTAAGAGATGTTCCCGGTAGGCTGTAAGAGCACTGTGCAGAGCGAGTTGTTTGTTAGCTTCCCAAAGAGCTGGAAGCAAGAAGCTTTGTGGCCCAACTCGCCCTTTGGAAAGAAGCCTGCACGTTGTGCCTTTCAGCTCTAGGGCAATGTAGCACACCCAGAGCAGAAGTTCTGCTTCAGCCAGATCAGGCCTGCAATGAAACTGCATTTCACAGGCCTTTGGAAGAGATTTTCCCGGTAGGCTGTAAGAGCACTGTGCTGAGCGAGTTGTTTCTTAGCTTCCCAAAGAGCTGCAAGCAAGATGCTCTGGTGCTCAACTCGCCCTTTGGAATGAAGCCTGCACGTTGTGCCTTTCAGCTCTAGGGCAATGTAGCACACCCAGAGCAGAAGTTCTGCTTCAGCCAGATCAGGCCTGCAAAGAAACTGCGTTTCACAGGCCTTTGTAAGAGATGTTCCCGGAAGGCTGTAAGAGCACTGTGCACAGCGAGTAGTTTCATAGCTTCCCAAAGAGCTGGAAGCAAGATGCTTTGGGGCCCAACTCGCCCTTTGGAAATAAGCCTGCACGTTGTGCCTTTCAGCTCTAGGGCAATGTAGCAAACCCAGAGCAGGAGTTCTGCTTCAGCCAGATCAGGCATGCAAAGAAACTGCGTTTCACAGGCCTTTGTAAGAGATGTTCCCGGTAGGCTGTAAGAGCACTGTGCAGAGCGAGTCGTTCCTTAGCTCCCCAAAGAGTTGGAAGAAAGAAGCTCTGGGGCCCAACTCACCCTTTGGAAAGAAGCCTGCATGTTGTGCCTTTGAGCTCTAGGGCAATGTATCACACCCAGAGCAGAAGTTCAGCTTCAGCCAGAGCAGTCCTGCCAAGAAACTGCGTTTCACAGGCCTTTGTAAGAGATGTTCCCGGTAGGCTGTAAGAGCGCTGTGCAGAGCGAGTTGTTTGTTAGCTTCCCAAAGAGCTGGAAGCAAGAAGCTCTGTGGCCCAAATCGCCCTTTGGAAAGAAGCCTGCACGTTGTGCCTTTCAGCTCTAGGGCAATGTAGCACACCCAGAGCAGAAGTTCTGCTTCAGGCAGATCAGGCCTGCAAAGAAACTGCGTTTCACTGGCCTTTGTAAGAGATGTTCCCGGTAGTCTGTAAGAGCACTGTGCAGAGCGAGTTGTTTATTAGCTTCCCAAAGAGCTGGAAGCAAGATGCTCTGGAGTCCAACTCGCCCTTTGGAAAGAAGCCTGCACGTTGTGCCTTTCAGCTCTAGGGCAATGTAGCACACCCAGAGCAGAAGTTCTGCTGCAGCCTGATCAGGTCTGCAAAGAAACTGCGTTTCACAGGCCTTTGTAAGAGATGTTCCCGGTAGACTGTAAGAGCACTGTGCAGAGTGAGTTTTTTCTTAGCTTCCCGAAGTGCTGGAAGCAAGATGATCTGGGGCCCAACTCGCCTTTTGGAAAGAAGCCTACACGTTGTGCCTTTCAGCTCTAGGTCAATGTAGCACACCCAGAGCAGAAGTTCTGCTTCAGCCAGATCAGGCTTGCAAAGAAACTGCGTTTCACAGGCCTTTGTAAGAGATGTTCCCGGTAGGCTGTAAGAGCACTGTGCAGAGCGACTTGTTTCTTAGCTTCCCAAAGAGCTGGAAGCAAGATGCTCTGGGGTCCAACTCGCCATTTGGAAAGAAGCCTGCATGTTGTGCCTTTCAGCTCTAGGGCAATGTAGCACACACAGAGCAGAAGTTCTGCTTCAGCCAGAGCAGGCCTGCAAAGAAACTCGTTTCACAGGCCTTTGGAAGAGATGTTCCCGGTAGGCTGCAAGAGCACTGTGCAGAGCGAGTTGTTTCTTAGCTTCCCAAAGAGCTGGAAGCAAGAAGCTTTGTGGCCCAACTCGCCCTTTGGAAAGAAGCCTGCACGTTGTGCCTTTCAGCTCTAGGGCAATGTAGCACAAACAGAGCAGAAGTTCCGCTTCAGCCAGATCAGGCCTGCAAAGAAACTGCGTTTCACAGGCCTTTGTAAGAGATGTTCCCGGTAGGCTGTAAGAGCACTGTGCAGAGCGAGTTGTTTGGTAGCTTCCCAAAGAGCTGGAAGCAAGAAGCTTTGTGGCCCAACTCGCCCTTTGGAAAGAAGCCTGCACGTTGTGCCTTTCAGCTCTAGGGCAATGTAGAACAACCAGAGCAGAACTTCAGCTTCAGCCAGAGCAGGCCTGCAAAGAAACTGCGTTTCACAGGCCTTTGGAAGAGATGTTCCCGGTAGGCTGTAAGAGCACTGTGCAGAGCGAGTTGTTTCTTAGCTTCCCAAAGAAATGGAAGCAAGATGCTCTGGCTCCCATCTCGCCCTTTGGAAAGAAGCCTGCACGTTGTGCCTTTCAGCTCTAGGGCAATGTAGCACACCCAGAGCAGAAGTTCTGCTTCAGACAGATCAGGCCTGCAAAGAAACTGCGTTTCACAGGCCTTTTTAAGAGATGTTCACGGTAGGCTGTAAGAGCACTGTGCAGAGCGAGTTGTTTCTTAGCTTCCCAAAGAGCTGGAGCAAGATGCTCTGGGGCCCAACTCGCCCTTTGGAAAGAAGCCTGCATATTGTGCCTTTCAGCTCTAGGGCAATGTAGCAAACCCAGAGCAGAAGTTCTGCTTCAGCCAGAGCAGGCCTGCAAAGAAACTGCGTTTCACAGGCCTTTGTAAGAGATGTTCCCGGGAGGCTGTAAGAGCACTGTGCAGAGCGAGTTGTTTCTTAGCTTCCCAAAGAGCTGGAAGCAAGAAGCTTTGTGGCCCAAACGCCCTTTGGAAAGAAGCCTGCACGTTGTGCCTTTCAGCTCTAGGGCCATGTAGCACACCCAGAGCAGAAGTTCTGCTTCAGACAGATCAGGCCTGCAAAGAAACTGCGTTTCACAGGCCTTTGTAAGAGATGTTCCCGGTAGGCTGTAAGAGCACTGTGCAGAGCGAGTTGTTTCTTAGCTTCCCAAAGAGCTGGAAGCAAGATGCTCTGGGGCCCAACTCGCCCTTTGGAAAGAAGCCTGCACCTTGTGCCTTTCAGCTCCAGGGCAATGTAGCACACCCAGAGCAGAAGTTCTGCTTCAGCCAGATCAGGTCTGCAAAGAAACTCCGTTTCACAGGCCTTTGGAAGAGATGTTCCCGGTAGGCTGTAAGAGCACTGTGCAGAGCGAGTTGTTTCTTAGCTTCCCAAAGAGATGTAAGCAAGATGCTCTGGGGCCCAACTCGCCCTCTGGAAAGAAGCCTGCACGTTGTGCCTTTCAGCTCTAGAGCAATGTAGCACACCCAGAGCAGGAGTTCTGCTTCAGCCAGATGAGGCCTGCAAAGAAACTGCGTTTCACAGGCCTTTGGAGGAGATGTTCCCGGTAGGCTGTAAGAGCACTGAGCAGAGCGAGTTGTTTCTTAGCTTCCCAAAGAGCTGCAAGCAAGATGCTCTGGGGCACAACTCGCCCTTTGGAAAGAAGCCTGCACGTTGTGCCTTTCAGCTCTAGGGCAATGTAGCACACCCAGAGCAGAAGTTCTGCTTCATCCAGATCTGGCCTGCAGAGAAACTGCGTTTCACAGGCCTTTGTAAGAGATGTTCCCGGAAGGCTGTAAGAGCGCTGTGCAGAGCGAGTTGTTTGTTAGCTTCCCAAAGAGCTGGAAGCAAGAAGCTCTGTGGCCCAAATCGCCCTTTGTAAAGAAGCCTGCACGTTGTGCCTTTCAGCTCTAGGGCAATGTAGCACACCCAGAGAAGAAGTTCTGCTTCAGCCAGATCAGGCCTGCAAAGAAACTGCGTTTCACAAGCCTTTGTAAGAGATTTTCCTGGTAGGCTTTAAGAGCACTGTGCAGAGCGAGTTGTTTCTTAGCTTCCCAAAGAGCTGGAAGCAAGATGCTCTGGGGCCCAACTCGCCCTTTGGAAAGAAGCCTGCACCTTGTGCCTTTCAGCTCCAGGGCAATGTAGCACACCCAGAGCAGAAGTTCTGCTTCAGCCAGATCAGGCCTGCAAAGAAACTGCGTTTCACAGGCCTTTGTAAGAGATGTTCCCGGTAGGCTGTAAGAGCACTGTGCAGAGCGAGTTGTTTCTTAGCTTCCCAAAGAGATGTAAGCAAGATGCTCTGGGGCCCAACTCGCCCTTTGGAAAGAAGCCTGCACGTTGTGCCTTTCAGCTGTAGGGCAATGTAGCACACCCAGAGCAGAAGTTCTGCTTCAGCCAGATCAGGCCTGCAAAGAAACTTCGTTTCACAGGCCTTTGTAAGAGATGTTCCCGGTAGGCTGTAAGAGCACTGAGCACAGCGAGTAGTTTCATAGCTTCCCAAAGAGCTGGAAGCAAGATGCTTTGGGGCCCAACTCGCCCTTTGGAAATAAGCCTGCACGTTGTGCCTTTCAGCTCTAGGGCAATGTAGCAAACCCAGAGCAGGAGTTCTGCTTCAGCCAGATCAGGCATGCAAAGAAACTGCGTTTCACAGGCCTTTGTAAGAGATGTTCCCGGTAGGCTGTAAGAGCACTGTGCAGAGCGAGTCGTTCCTTAGCTCCCCAAAGAATTGGAAGAAAGAAGCTCTGGGGCCCAACTCACCCTTTGGAAAGAAGCCTGCATGTTGTGCCTTTGAGCTCTAGGGCAATGTATCACACCCAGAGCAGAAGTTCAGCTTCAGCCAGAGCAGGCCTGCAAAGAAACTCGTTTCACAGGCCTTTGGAAGAGATGTTCCCGGTAGGCTGCAAGAGCACTGTGCAGAGCGAGTTGTTTCTTAGCTTCCCAAAGAGCTGGAAGCAAGAAGCTTTGTGGCCCAACTCGCCCTTTGGAAAGAAGCCTGCACGTTGTGCCTTTCAGCTCTAGGGCAATGTAGCACAAACAGAGCAGAAGTTCCGCTTCAGCCAGATCAGGCCTGCAAAGAAACTGCGTTTCACAGGCCTTTGTAAGAGATGTTCCCGGTAGGCTGTAAGAGCACTGTGCAGAGCGAGTTGTTTGGTAGCTTCCCAAAGAGCTGGAAGCAAGAAGCTTTGTGGCCCAACTCGCCCTTTGGAAAGAAGCCTGCACGTTGTGCCTTTCAGCTCTAGGGCAATGTAGAACAACCAGAGCAGAACTTCAGCTTCAGCCAGAGCAGGCCTGCAAAGAAACTGCGTTTCACAGGCCTTTGGAAGAGATGTTCCCGGTAGGCTGTAAGAGCACTGTGCAGAGCGAGTTGTTTCTTAGCTTCCCAAAGAAATGGAAGCAAGATGCTCTGGCTCCCATCTCGCCCTTTGGAAAGAAGCCTGCACGTTGTGCCTTTCAGCTCTAGGGCAATGTAGCACACCCAGAGCAGAAGTTCTGCTTCAGACAGATCAGGCCTGCAAAGAAACTGCGTTTCACAGGCCTTTTTAAGAGATGTTCACGGTAGGCTGTAAGAGCAATGTGCAGAGCGAGTTGTTTCTTAGCTTCCCAAAGAGCTGGAGCAAGATGCTCTGGGGCCCAACTCGCCCTTTGGAAAGAAGCCTGCATATTGTGCCTTTCAGCTCTAGGGCAATGTAGCAAACCCAGAGCAGAAGTTCTGCTTCAGCCAGAGCAGGCCTGCAAAGAAACTGCGTTTCACAGGCCTTTGTAAGAGATGTTCCCGGGAGGCTGTAAGAGCACTGTGCAGAGCGAGTTGTTTGTTAGCTTCCCAAAGAGCTGGAAGCAAGAAGCTTTGTGGCCCAAACGCCCTTTGGAAAGAAGCCTGCACGTTGTGCCTTTCAGCTCTAGGGCCATGTAGCACACCCAGAGCAGAAGTTCTGCTTCAGACAGATCAGGCCTGCAAAGAAACTGCGTTTCACAGGCCTTTGTAAGAGATGTTCCCGGTAGGCTGTAAGAGCACTGTGCAGAGCGAGTTGTTTCTTAGCTTCCCAAAGAGCTGGAAGCAAGATGCTCTGGGGCCCAACTCGCCCTTTGGAAAGAAGCCTGCACCTTGTGCCTTTCAGCTCCAGGGCAATGTAGCACACCCAGAGCAGAAGTTCTGCTTCAGCCAGATCAGGCCTGCAAAGAAACTCCGTTTCACAGGCCTTTGGAAGAGATGTTCCCGGTAGGCTGTAAGAGCACTGTGCAGAGCGAGTTGTTTCTTAGCTTCCCAAAGAGATGTAAGCAAGATGCTCTGGGGCCCAACTCGCCCTTTGGAAAGAAGCCTGCACGTTGTGCCTTTCAGCTCTAGGGCAATGTAGCACACCCAGAGCAGAAGTTCTGCTTCATCCAGATCTGGCCTGCAGAGAAACTGCGTTTCACAGGCCTTTGTAAGAGATGTTCCCGGAAGGCTGTAAGAGCACTGTGCAGAGCGAGTCGTTCCTTAGCTCCCCAAAGAGCTGGAAGCAAGAAGCTCTGGGGCCCAACTCGCCCTTTGGAAAGAAGCCTGCATGTTGTGCCTTTGAGCTCTAGGGCAATTTATCACACCCAGAGCAGAAGTTCAGCTTCAGCCAGAGCAGGTCTGCAAAGAAACTTCGTTTCAGAGGCCTTTGTAAGAGATGTTACCGGTAGGCTGTAAGAGCACTGTGCAGAGCGTGTTGTTTGTTAGCTTCCCAAAGAGCTGGAAGAAAGAAGCTCTGTGGCCCAAATCGCCCTTTGGAAAGAAGCCTGCACTTTGTGCCTTTCAGCTCTAGGGCAATGTAGCACACCCAGAGCAGAAGTTCTGCTTCAGGCAGATCAGGCCTGCAAAGAAACTGCGTTTCACAAGCCTTTGTAAGAGATTTTCCTGGTAGGCTTTAAGAGCACTGTGCTGACCGAGTTGTTTCTTAGCTTCCCAAAGAGCTGGAAGCAAGATGCTCTGGGGCCCAACTCGCACTTTGGAAAGAAGCCTGCACGTTGTGGCTTTCAGCTCTAGGGCAATGTAGCACACCCAGAGCAGAAGTTCTGCTTCAGCCAGATCAGGCCTGCAAAGAAACTGCGTTTCACAGGCCTTTGTAAGAGATGTTCCCGGGAGGCTGTAAGAGCACTGTGCAGAGCGAGTTGTTTCTTAGCTTCCTAAAGAGCTGGAAGCAAGAAGCTTTGTGGCCCAACTCGCCCTTTGGAAAGAAGACTACACGTTGTGCCTTTCAGCTCTAGGGCAATGTAGCACACCCAGAGCAGAAGGTCTGCTTCAGCCAGAGCAGGGCTGCAAAGAAACAGCGTTCCAACTCCTTTGTAAGAGATGTACCCGGTAGGCTGTAAGAGCACTGTGCAGAGCGAGTTGTTTCTTAGCTTCCCAAAGAAATGGAAGCAAGATGCTCTGGCTCCCAACTCGCCCTTTGGAAAGAAGCCTGCACGTTGTGCCTTTCAGCTCTAGGGCCATGTAGCACACCCAGAGCAGAAGTTCTGCTTCAGCCAGATCAGGCCTGCAAAGAAACTGCGTTTCACAGGCCTTTGTAAGAGATGTTCCCGGTAGGCTGTAAGAGCACTGTGCAGAGCGAGTTGTTTCTTAGCTTCCCAAAGAGCTGGAAGCAAGATGCTCTGGGGCCCAAATCGCCCTTTGGAAAGAAGCCTGCACCTTGTGCCATTCAGCTCCAGGGCAATGTAGCACACCCAGAGCAGAAGTTCTGCTTCAGCCTGATCAGGCCTGCAAAGAAACTGCGTTTCACAGGCCTTTGTAAGAGATGTTCCCGGTAGGCTGTAAGAGCACTGTGCAGAGCGAGTTGTTTCTTAGCTTCCCAAAGAGATGTAAGCAAGATGCTCTGGGGCCCAACTCGCCCTTTGGAAAGAAGCCTGCACGTTGTGCCTTTCAGCTCTAGGGCAATGTAGCACACCCAGAGCAGAAGTTCTGCTTCAGCCAGAGCAGGGCTGCAAAGAAACAGCGTTCCAAGTCCTTTGTAAGAGATGTTCCCGGTAGGCTGTAAGAGCACTGTGCAGAGCGAGTTGTTTCTTAGCTTCCCAAAGAAATGGAAGCAAGATGCTCTGGCTCCCAACTCGCCCTTTGGAAAGAAGCCTGCACGTTGTGCCTTTCAGCTCTAGGGCCATGTAGCACACCCAGAGCAGAAGTTGTGCTTCAGACAGATCAGGCCTGCAAAGAAACTGCGTTTCACAGGCCTTTGTAAGAGATGTTCCCGGTAGGCTGTAAGAGCACTGTGCAGAGCGAGTTGTTTCTTAGCTTCGCAAAGAGCTGGAAGAAAGGTGCTCTGGGGCTCAACTCGCCCTTTGGAAAGAAGCCTGCATGTTGTGCCTTTCAGCTCTAGGGCAATGTAGCACACACAGAGCAGAAGTTCTGCTTCAGCCAGAGCAGGCCTGCAAAGAAACTGCGTTTCACAGGCCTTTGTAAGAGATGTTCCCGGTAGGCTGTAAGAGCACTGTGCAGAGCGAGTTGTTTCTTAGCTTCCCAAAGAAATGGAAGCAAGATGCTCTGGAGTCCACCTCGCCCTTTGGAAAGAATCCTGCACGTTGTGCCTTTCAGCTCTAGGGCAATGTAGCAAACCCAGAGCAGGAGTTCTGCTTCAGCCAGATCAGGCATGCAAAGAAACTGCGTTTCACAGGCCTTTGTAAGAGATGTTCCCGGTAGGCTGTAAGAGCACTGTGCAGAGCGAGTCGTTCCTTAGCTCCCCAAAGTGTTGGAAGCAAGAAGCTCTGGGGCCCAACTCGCCCTTTGGAAAGAAGCCTGCATGTTGTGCCTTTGAGCTCTAGGGCAATGTATCACACCCAGAGCAGAAGTTCAGCTTCAGCCAGAGCAGTCCTGCAAAGAAACTGCGTTTCACAGGCCTTTGTAAGAGATGTTCCCGGTAGGCTGTAAGAACGCTGTGCAGAGCGAGTTGTTTGTTAGCTTCCCAAAGAGCTGGAAGCAAGAAGCTCTGTGGCCCAAATCGCCCTTTGGAAAGAAGCCTGCACGTTGTGCCTTTCAGCTCTAGGGCAATGTAGCACACCCAGAGCAGAAGTTCTGCTTCAGGCAGATCAGGCCTGCAAAGAAACTGCGTTTCACAAGCCTTTGTAAGAGATTTTCCTGGTAGGCTTTAAGAGCACTGTGCAGAGCGAGTTGTTTCTTAGCTTCCCAAAGAGCTGGAAGCAAGATGCTCTGGGGCCCAACTCGCCCTTTGGAAAGAAGCCTGCATGTTGTGCCTTTGAGCTCTAGGGCAATGTATCACACCCAGAGCAGAAGTTCAGCTTCAGCCAGAGCAGTCCTGCAAAGAAACTGCGTTTCACAGGCCTTTGTAAGAGATGTTCCCGGTAGGCTGTAAGAGCGCTGTGCAGAGCGAGTTGTTTGTTAGCTTCCCAAAGAGCTGGAAGCAAGAAGCTCTGTGGCCCAAATCGCCCTTTGGAAAGAAGCCTGCACGTTGTGCCTTTCAGCTCTAGGGCAATGTAGCACACCCAGAGCAGAAGTTCTGCTTCAGGCAGATCAGGCCTGCAAAGAAACTGCGTTTCACAAGCCTTTGTAAGAGATTTTCCTGGTAGGCTTTAAGAGCACTTTGCAGAGCGAGTTGTTTCTTAGCTTCCCAAAGAGCTGGAAGCAAGATGCTCTGGGGCCCAACTCGCCCTTTGGAAAGAAGCCTGCACCTTGTGCCTTTCAGCTCCAGGGCAATGTAGCACACCCAGAGCAGAAGTTCTGCTTCAGCCAGATCAGGCCTGCAAAGAAACTGCGTTTCACAGGCCTTTGTAAGAGATGTTCCCGGTAGGCTGTAAGAGCACTGTGCAGAGCGAGTTGTTTCTTAGCTTCCCAAAGAGATGTAAGCAAGATGCTCTGGGGCCCAACTCGCCCTTTGGAAAGAAGCCTGCATGTTGTGCCTTTCAGCTCTAGGGCAATGTAGCACACACAGAGCAGAAGTTCTGCTTCAGCCAGAGCAGGCCTGCAAAGAAACTGCGTTTCACAGGCCTTTGTAAGAGATGTTCCCGGTAGGCTGTAAGAGCACTGTGCAGAGCGAGTCGTTCCTTAGCTTCCCAAAGAGTTGGAAGCAAGAAGCTCTGGGGCCCCACTCGCCCTTTGGAAAGAAGCCTGCATGTTGTGCCTTTGAGCTCTAGGGCAATGTATCACACCCAGAGCAGAAGTTCAGCTT
This sequence comes from Equus przewalskii, assembly GCF_037783145.1. NCBI lineage: Eukaryota > Metazoa > Chordata > Mammalia > Perissodactyla > Equidae > Equus > Equus przewalskii. Next base: position 18,861 of record NW_027227719.1, on the reverse strand, counting down.
CAGCCAGAGCAGTCCTGCAAAGAAACTGCGTTTCACAGGCCTTTGTAAGAGATGTTCCCGGTAGTCTGTAAGAGCACTGTGCAGAGCGAGTTGTTTGGTAGCTTCCCAAAGAGCTGGAAGTAAGAAGCTTTGTGGCCCAACTCGCCCTTTTTAAAGAAGCCTGCACGTTGTGCCTTTCAGCTCTAGGGCAATGTAGCACAACCAGAGCAGAAGTTCAGCTTCAGCCAGAGCAGGCCTGCAAAGAAACTGCGTTTCACAGGCCTTTGTAAGAGATGTTCCCGGTAGGCTGTAAGAGCACTGTGCAGAGCGAGTTGTTTCTTAGCTTCCCAAAGAAATGGAAGCAAGATGCTCTGGCTCCCAACTCGCCCTTTGGAAAGAAGCCTGCACGTTGTGCCTTTCAGCTCTAGGGCAATGTAGCACACCCAGAGCAGAAGTTCTGCTTCAGACAGATCAGGCCTGCAAAGAAACTGCGTTTCACAGGCCTTTGGAAGAGATGTTCCCGGTAGGCTGTAAGAGCACTGTGCAGAGCTAGTTGTTTCTTAGATTCCCAAAGAGCTGGAAGCAAGATGCTCAGGAGTCCACCTCGCCCTTTGGAAAGAAGCCTGCACGTTGTGCCTTTCAGCTCTAGGGCAATGTAGCAAACCCAGAGCAGGAGTTCTGCTTCAGCCAGATCAGGCATGCAAAGAAACTGCGTTTCACAGGCCTTTGTAAGAGATGTTCCCGGTAGGCTGTAAGAGCACTGTGCAGAGCGAGTCGTTCCTTAGCTCCCCAAAGAGTTGGAAGCAAGATGCTCTGGGTCCCAACTCGCCCTTTGGAAAGAAGCCTGCATGTTGTGCCTTTGAGCTCTAGGGCAATGTATCACACCCAGAGCAGAAGTTCAGCTTCAGCCAGAGCAGTCCTGCAAAGAAACTGCGTTTCACAGGCCTTTGTAAGAGATGTTCCCGGTAGGCTGTAAGAGCGCTGTGCAGAGCGAGTTGTTTGTTAGCTTCCCAAAGAGCTGGAAGCAAGAAGCTCTGTGGCCCAAATCGCCCTTTGTAAAGAAGCCTGCACGTTGTGCCTTTCAGCTCTAGGGCAATGTAGCACACCCAGAGCAGAAGTTCTGCTTCAGGCAGATCAGGCCTGCAAAGAAACTGCGTTTCACAAGCCTTTGTAAGAGATTTTCCTGGTAGGCTTTAAGAGCACTGTGCAGAGCGAGTTGTTTCTTAGCTTCCCAAAGAGCTGGAAGCAAGATGCTCTGGGGCCCAACTCGCCCTTTGGAAAGAAGCCTGCACCTTGTGCCTTTCAGCTCCAGGGCAATGTAGCACACCCAGAGCAGAAGTTCTGCTTCAGCCAGATCAGGCCTGCAAAGAAACTGCGTTTCACAGGCCTTTGTAAGAGATGTTCCCGGTAGGCTGTAAGAGCACTGTGCAGAGCGAGTTGTTTCTTAGCTTCCCAAAGAGATGTAAGCAAGATGCTCTGGGGCCCAACTCGCCCTTTGGAAAGAAGCCTGCACGTTGTGCCTTTCAGCTGTAGGGCAATGTAGCACACCCAGAGCAGAAGTTCCGCTTCAGCCAGATCAGGCCTGCAAAGAAACTTCGTTTCACAGGCCTTTGTAAGAGATGTTCCCGGTAGGTGTAAGAGCACTGAGCAGAGCGAGTTGTTTCTTAGCTTCCCAAAGAGCTGGAAGCAAGATGCTCTGGGGCTCAACTCGCCCTTTGGAAAGAAGCCTGCACGTTGTGCCTTTCAGCTCTAGGGCAATGTTCCACAAACAGAGCAGAAGTTCCGCTTCAGCCAGATCAGGCCTGCAAAGAAACTGCGTTTCACAGGCCTTTGTAAGAGATGTTCCCGGTAGGCTGTAAGAGCACTGTGCAGAGCGAGTTGTTTCTTAGCTTCCCAAAGAAATGGAAGCAAGATGCTCTGGAGTCCACCTCGCCCTTTGGAAAGAAGCCTGCACGTTGTGCCTTTCAGCTCTAGGGCAATGTAGCAAACCCAGAGCAGGAGTTCTGCTTCAGCCAGATCAGGCATGCAAAGAAACTGCGTCTCACAGGCCTTTGTAAGAGATGTTCCCGGTAGGCTGTAAGAGCACTGAGCAGAGCGAGTTGTTTCTTAGCTTCCCAAAGAGCTGGAAGCAAGATGCTCTGGGGCTCAACTCGCCCTTTGGAAAGAAGCCTGCACGTTGTGCCTTTCAGCTCTAGGGCAATGTAGCACAAACAGAGCAGAAGTTCCGCTTCAGCCAGATCAGGCCTGCAAAGAAACTGCGTTTCACAGGCCTTTGTAAGAGATGTTCCCGGTAGGCTGTAAGAGCACTGTGCAGAGCGAGTTGTTTGGTAGCTTCCCAAAGAGCTGGAAGCAAGAAGCTTTGTGGCCCAACTCGCCCTTTGGAAAGAAGCCTGCACGTTGTGCCTTTCAGCTCTAGGGCAATGTAGAACAACCAGAGCAGAAGTTCAGCTTCAGCCAGAGCAGGCCTGCAAAGAAACTGCGTTTCACAGGCCTTTGGAAGAGATGTTCCCGGTAGGCTGTAAGAGCACTGTGCAGAGCGAGTTGTTTCTTAGCTTCCCAAAGAAATGGAAGCAGGATGCTCTGGCTCCCAACTCGCCCTTTGGAAAGAAGCCTGCACGTTGTGCCTTTCAGCTCTAGGGCAATGTAGCACACCCAGAGCAGAAGTTCTGCTTCAGACAGATCAGGCCTGCAAAGAAACTGCGTTTCACAGGCCTTTGTAAGAGATGTTCACGGTAGGCTATAAGAGCACTGTGCAGAGCGAGTTGTTTCTTAGCTTCCCAAAGAGCTGGAGCAAGATGCTCTGGGGCCCAACTCGCCCTTTGGAAAGAAGCCTGCATGTTGTGCCTTTGAGCTCTAGGGCAATGTATCACACCCAGAGCAGAAGTTCAGCTTCAGCCAGAGCAGTCCTGCAAAGAAACTGCGTTTCACAGGCCTTTGTAAGAGATGTTCCCGGTAGGCTGTAAGAGCGCTGTGCAGAGCGAGTTGTTTGTTAGCTTCCCAAAGAGCTGGAAGCAAGAAGCTCTGTGGCCCAAATCGCCCTTTGTAAAGAAGCCTGCACGTTGTGCCTTTCAGCTCTAGGGCAATGTAGCACACCCAGAGCAGAAGTTCTGCTTCAGGCAGATCAGGCCTGCAAAGAAACTGCGTTTCACAAGCCTTTGTAAGAGATTTTCCTGGTAGGCTTTAAGAGCACTGTGCAGAGCGAGTTGTTTCTTAGCTTCCCAAAGAGCTGGAAGCAAGATGCTCTGGGGCCCAACTCGCCCTTTGGAAAGAAGCCTGCACCTTGTGCCTTTCAGCTCCAGGGCAATGTAGCACACCCAGAGCAGAAGTTCTGCTTCAGCCAGATCAGGCCTGCAAAGAAACTGCGTTTCAAAGGCCTTTGTAAGAGATGTTCCCGGTAGGCTGTAAGAGCACTGTGCAGAGCGAGTTGTTTCTTAGCTTCCCAAAGAGATGTAAGCAAGATGCTCTGGGGCCCAACTCGCCCTTTGGAAAGAAGCCTGCACGTTGTGCCTTTCAGCTGTAGGGCAATGTAGCACACCCAGAGCAGAAGTTCTGCTTCAGCCAGATCAGGCCTGCAAAGAAACTTCGTTTCACAGGCCTTTGTAAGAGATGTTCCCGGTAGGCTGTAAGAGCACTGAGCAGAGCGAGTTGTTTCTTAGCTTCCCAAAGAGCTGGAAGCAAGATGCTCTGGGGCTCAACTCGCCCTTTGGAAAGAAGCCTGCACGTTGTGCCTTTCAGCTCTAGGGCAATGTTCCACAAACAGAGCAGAAGTTCCGCTTCAGCCAGATCAGGCCTGCAAAGAAACTGCGTTTCACAGGACTTTGTAAGAGATGTTCCCGGTAGGCTGTAAGAGCACTGTGCAGAGCGAGTTGTTTCTTAGCTTCCCAAAGAAATGGAAGCAAGATGCTCTGGAGTCCACCTCGCCCTTTGGAAAGAAGCCTGCACGTTGTGCCTTTCAGCTCTAGGGCAATGTAGCAAACCCAGAGCAGGAGTTCTGCTTCAGCCAGATCAGGCATGCAAAGAAACTGCGTCTCACAGGCCTTTGTAAGAGATGTTCCCGGTAGGCTGTAAGAGCACTGAGCAGAGCGAGTTGTTTCTTAGCTTCCCAAAGAGCTGGAAGCAAGATGCTCTGGGGCTCAACTCGCCCTTTGGAAAGAAGCCTGCACGTTGTGCCTTTCAGCTCTAGGGCAATGTAGCACAAACAGAGCAGAAGTTCCGCTTCAGCCAGATCAGGCCTGCAAAGAAACTGCGTTTCACAGGCCTTTGTAAGAGATGTTCCCGGTAGGCTGTAAGAGCACTGTGCAGAGCGAGTTGTTTGGTAGCTTCCCAAAGAGCTGGAAGCAAGAAGCTTTGTGGCCCAACTCGCCCTTTGGAAAGAAGCCTGCACGTTGTGCCTTTCAGCTCTAGGGCAATGTAGAACAACCAGAGCAGAAGTTCAGCTTCAGCCAGAGCAGGCCTGCAAAGAAACTGCGTTTCACAGGCCTTTGGAAGAGATGTTCCCGGTAGGCTGTAAGAGCACTGTGCAGAGCGAGTTGTTTCTTAGCTTCCCAAAGAAATGGAAGCAAGATGCTCTGGCTCCCAACTCGCCCTTTGGAAAGAAGCCTGCACGTTGTGCCTTTCAGCTCTAGGGCAATGTAGCACACCCAGAGCAGAAGTTCTGCTTCAGACAGATCAGGCCTGCAAAGAAACTGCGTTTCACAGGCCTTTGTAAGAGATGTTCCCGGTAGGCTATAAGAGCACTGTGCAGAGCGAGTCGTTCCTTAGCTCCCCAAAGAGCTGGAAGCAAGATGCTCTGGGGCCTAACTCGCCCTTTGGAAAGGAGCCTACACGTTGTGCCTTTGAGCTCTAGGGGAATGTAGTACACTCAGAGCAGAAGTTCTGCTTCAGCCAGATCAGGCAAGCAAAGAAACTGCGTTTCACAGGCCTTTGTAAGAGATGTTCCCGGTAGGCTGTAAGAGCACTGTGCAGAGCGAGTTGTTTCTTAGCTTCCCAAAGAGCTGGAAGCAAGATGCTCTGGGGCCCAACTCGCCCTTTGGAAAGAAGCCTGCACGTTGTGCCTTTCAGCTCTAGGGCAATGTAGCACACCCAGAGCAGAAGTTCTGCTTCAGCCAGATCAGGCCTGCAAAGAAACTGTGTTTCACAGGCCTTTGTAAGAGATGTTCCCGGTAGGCTGTAAAAGCACTGTGCAGAGCGAGTTGTTTCTTATCTTCCCAATGAGCTGGAAGCAAGATGCTCTAGGGCCCAACTCGACGTTTGGAAAGAAGCCTACACGTTGTGCCATTCAGCGCTAGGGCAATGTAGCACACCCAGAGCAGATGTTCTGCTTCAGCCAGATCAGGCCTGCAAAGAAACTGCGTTTCAAAGGCCTTTTAAGAGATGTTCCCGGTAGGCTGTAAGCGCACTGTGCAGAGCGAGTTGTTTCTTAGCCTCCCAAAGAGCTGGAAGCAAGATGGTCTGGGGCCTAACTCGCCCTTTGGAAAGAAGACTACACGTTGTGCCTTTCAGCTCTAGGGCAATTTAGCACACCCAGAGCAGAATTTCTGCTTCAGCCAGATCAGGACTGCAAAGAAACTGAGTTTCACAGGCCTTTGTAAGAGATGTTCCCGGTAGGCTGTAAGTGCACTGTGCTGAGCGAGGTGTTTCTTAGCTTCCCAAAGATCTGGAAACAAGATGCTCTGGGGCCCAACTCGCCCTTTGGAAAGAAGCCTGCACGTTGTGCCTTTCAGCTCTAGGGCAATGTAGCACACCCAGAGCAGAAGGTCTGCTTCAGCCAGAGCAGGGCTGCAAAGAAACTGCGTTCCAAGTCCTTTGTAAGAGATGTTCCCGGTAGGCTGTAAGAGCACTGTGCAGAGCGAATTGTTTCTTAGCTTCCCAAAGAAATGGAAGCAAGATGCTCTGGCTCCCAACTCGCCCTTTGGAAAGAAGCCTGCACGTTGTGCCTTTCAGCTCTAGGGCCATGTAGCACACCCAGAGCAGAAGTTCTGCTTCAGCCAGATCAGGCCTGCAAAGAAACTGCGTTTCACAGGCCTTTGTAAGAGATGATCCCGGTAGGCTGTAAGAGCACTGTGCAGAGCGAGTTGTTTCTTAGCTTCTCAAAGAGCTGGAAGCAAGATGCTCTGGGGCCCAACTCGCCCTTTGGAAAGAAGCCTGCACCTTGTGCCTTTCAGCTCCAGGGCAATGTAGCACACCCAGAGCAGAAGTTCTGCTTCAGCCGGATCAGGCCTGCAAAGAAACTGCGTTTCACAGGCCTTTGGAAGAGATGTTCCCGGTAGGCTGTAAGAGCACTGTGCAGAGCGAGTTGTTTCTTAGCTTCCCAAAGAGATGTAAGCAAGATGCTGTGGGGCCCAACTCGCCCTTTGGAAAGAAGCCTGCACGTTGTGCCTCTCAGCTCTAGGGCAATGTAGCACACCCAGAGCAGAAGTTCTGCTTCAGCCAGAGCAGGGCTGCAAAGAAACAGCGTTCCAAGTCCTTTTTAAGAGATGTTCCCGGTAGGCTGTAAGAGCACTGTGCAGAGCGAGTTGTTTCTTAGATTCCCAAAGAAATGGAAGCAAGATGCTCTGGCTCCCAACTCGCCCTTTGGAAAGAAGCCTGCACGTTGTGCCTTTCAGCTCTAGGGCCATGTAGCACACCCAGAGCAGAAGTTCTGCTTCAGACAGATCAGGCCTGCAAAGAAACTGCGTTTCACAGGCCTTTGTAAGAGATGTTCCCGGTAGGCTGTAAGAGCACTGTGCAGAGCGAGTTGTTTCTTAGCTTCCCAAAGAGCTGGAAGCAAGATGCTCTGGGGCCCAACTCGCCTTTGGAAAGAAGCCTGCACCTTGTGCCTTTCAGCTCCAGGGCAATGTAGCACACCCAGAGCAGAAGTTCTGCTTCAGCCAGATGAGGCCTGCAAAGAAACTCCGTTTCACAGGCCTTTGGAAGAGATGTTCCCGGTAGGCTGTAAGAGCACTGTGCAGAGCGAGTTGTTTCTTAGCTTCCCAAAGAGCTGGAAGCAAGAAGCTTTGTGGCCCAACTCGCCCTTTGGAAAGAAGCCTGCACGTTGTGCCTTTCAGCTCTAGGGCAATGTAGCACAAACAGAGCAGAAGTTCCGCTTCAGCCAGATCAGGCCTGCAAAGAAACTGCGTTTCACAGGCCTTTGTAAGAGATGTTCCCGGTAGGCTGTAAGAGCACTGTGCAGAGCGAGTTGTTTGGTAGCTTCCCAAAGAGCTGGAAGCAAAAAGCTTTGTGGCCCAACTCGCCCTTTGGAAAGAAGCCTGCACGTTGTGCCTTTCAGCTCTAGGGCAATGTAGAACAACCAGAGCAGAACTTCAGCTTCAGCCAGAGCAGGACTGCAAAGAAACTGCGTTTCACAGGCCTTTGGAAGAGATGTTCCCGGTAGGCTGTAAGAGCACTGTGCAGAGCGAGTTGTTTCTTAGCTTCCCAAAGAAATGAAAGCAAGATGCTCTGGCTCCCAACTCGCCCTTTGGAAAGAAGCCTGCACGTTGTGCCTTTCAGCTCTAGGGCAATGTAGCACACCCAGAGCAGAAGTTCTGCTTCAGACAGATCAGGCCTGCAAAGAAACTGCGTTTCACAGGCCTTTGTAAGAGATGTTCACGGTAGGCTGTAAGAGCACTGTGCAGAGCGAGTTGTTTCTTAGCTTCCCAAAGAGCTGGAGCAAGATGCTCTGGGGCCCAACTCGCCCTTTGGAAAGAAGCCTGAACGTTGTGCCTTTCAGCTCTAGGGCAATGTAGCACACCCAGAGCAGAAGGTCTGCTTCAGCCAGAGCAGGGCTGCAAAGAAACTGCGTTCCAAGTCCTTTGTAAGAGATGTTCCCGGTAGGCTGTAAGAGCACTGTGCAGAGCGAATTGTTTCTTAGCTTCCCAAAGAAATGGAAGCAAGATGCTCTGGCTCCCAACTCGCCCTTTGGAAAGAAGCCTGCACGTTGTGCCTTTCAGCTCTAGGGCCATGTAGCACACCCAGAGCAGAAGTTCTGCTTCAGCCAGATCAGGCCTGCAAAGAAACTGCGTTTCACAGGCCTTTGTAAGAGATGATCCCGGTAGGCTGTAAGAGCACTGTGCAGAGCGAGTTGTTTCTTAGCTTCTCAAAGAGCTGGAAGCAAGATGCTCTGGGGCCCAACTCGCCCTTTGGAAAGAAGCCTGCACCTTGTGCCTTTCAGCTCCAGGGCAATGTAGCACACCCAGAGCAGAAGTTCTGCTTCAGCCAGATCAGGCCTGCAAAGAAACTGCGTTTCACAGGCCTTTGGAAGAGATGTTCCCGGTAGGCTGTAAGAGCACTGTGCAGAGCGAGTTGTTTCTTAGCTTCCCAAAGAGCTGGAGCAAGATGCTCTGGGGCCCAACTCGCCCTTTGGAAAGAAGCCTGCATATTGTGCCTTTCAGCTCTAGGGCAATGTAGCACACCCAGAGCAGAAGTTCTGCTTCAGCCAGAGCAGGCCTGCAAAGAAACTGCGTTTCACAGGCCTTTGTAAGAGATGTTCCCGGGAGGCTGTAAGAGCACTGTGCAGAGCGAGTTGTTTGTTAGCTTCCCAAAGAGCTGGAAGCAAGAAGCTTTGTGGCCCAAACGCCCTTTGGAAAGAAGCCTGCACGTTGTGCCTTTCAGCTCTAGGGAAATGTAGCACACCCAGAGCAGAAGTTCTGCTTCAGCCAGATCAGGCCTGCAATGAAACTGCGTTTCTCAGGCCTTTGGAAGAGATTTTCCCGGTAGGCTGTAAGAGCACGGTGCTGAGCGAGTTGTTTCTTAGCTTCCCAAAGAGCTGGAAGCAAGATACTCTGGGGCTCAACTCGCCTTTTGGAAAGAAGCCTGCACGTTGTGCCTTTCAGCTCTAGGGCAATGTAGCACACCCAGAGCAGAAGTTCTGCTTCAGCCAGATCAGGCCTGCAAAGAAACTGCGTTTCACAGGCCTTTGTAAGAGATGTTCCCGGTAGGCTGTAAGAGCACTGTGCAGAGCGAGTTGTTTATTAGCTTCCCAAAGAGCTGCAAGCAAGATGCTCTGGGGCCCAACTCGCCCTTTGGAAAGAAGCCTGCACGTTGTGCCTTTCAGCTCTAGGGCAATGTAGCACACCCAGAGCAGAAGTTCTGCTTCAGCCAGATCAGGCCTGCAAAGAAACTGTGTTTCACAGGCCTTTGGAAGAGATGTTCCCGGTAGGCTGTAAAAGCACTGTGCAGAGCGAGTTGTTTCTTATCTTCCCAATGAGCTGGAAGCAAGATGCTCTGGGGCCCAACTCGACGTTTGGAAAGAAGCCTACACGTTGTGCCATTCAGTGCTAGGGCAATGTAGCACACCCAGAGCAGATGTTCTGCCTCAGCCAGATCAGGCCTGCAAAGAAACTGCGTTTCACAGGCCTTTTAAGAGATGTTCCCGGTAGGCTGTAAGCGCACTGTGCAGAGCGAGTTGTTTCTTAGCCTCCCAAAGAGCTGGAAGCAAGATGGTCTGGGGCCTAACTCGCCCTTTGGAAAGAAGACTACACGTTGTGCCTTTCAGCTCAAGGGCAATTTAGCACACCAAGAGCAGAATTTCTGCTTCAGCCAGATCAGGCCTGCAAAGAAACTGAGTTTCACAGGCCTTTGTAAGAGATGTTCCCGGTAGGCTGTAAGTGCACTGTGCTGAGCGAGGTGTTTCTGAGCTTCCCAAAGATCTGGAAACAAGATGCTCTGGGGCCCAACTCGCCCTTTGGAAAGAAGCCTGAACGTTGTGCCTTTCAGCTCTAGGGCAATGTGGCACACTCAGAGCAGAAGTTCTGCTTCAGCCAGAGCAGGCCTGCAAAGAAACTGCGTTTCACAGGCCTTTGTAAGAGATGTTCCCGGTAGGCTGTAAGAGCACTGTGCAGAGCGAGTTGTTTCTTAGCTTCCCAAAGAGCTGGAAGCAAGAAGCTTTGTGGCCCAACTCGCCCTTTGGAAAGAAGCCTACACGTTGTGCCTTTCAGCTCTAGGGCAATGTAGCACACCCAGAGCAGAAGTTGCGCTTCAGCCAGATCAGGCCTGCCAAGAAACTGCGTTTCACAGGCCTTTGTAAGAGATGTTCCCGGTAGGCTGTAAGAGCACTGTGCAGAGCGAGTTGTTTCTTAGCTTCCCAAAGAGCTGGAAGCAAGATGCTCTGGGCCCCAACTCGCCCTTTGGAAAGAAGCCTGCACATTGTGCCTTTCTGCTCCAGGGCAATGTAGCACACCCAGAGCAGAAGTTCTGCTTCAGCCAGATCAGGCCTGCAAAGAAACTGCGTTTCACAGGCCTTTGTAAGAGATGTTCCCGGTAGGCTGTAAGAGCACTGTGCAGAGCGAGTTGTTTCTTAGCTTCCCAGAGAGATGTAAGCAAGATGCCCTGGGGCCCAACTCGCCCTTTGGAAAGAAGCCTGCACGTTGTGCCTTTCAGCTGTAGGGCAATGTAGCACACCCAGAGCAGAAGTTCTGCTTCAGCCAGATCAGGCCTGCAAAGAAACTGCGTTTCACAGGCCTTTGTAAGAGATGTTCCCGGTAGGCTGTAAGAGCACTGAGCAGAGCGAGTTGTTTCTTAGCTTCCCAAAGAGCTGGAAGCAAGATGCTCTGGGGCTCAACTCGCCCTTTGGAAAGAAGCCTGCACGTTGTGCCTTTCAGCTCTAGGGCAATGTAGCACACCCAGAGCAGAAGGTCTGCTTCAGCCAGAGCAGGGCTGCAAAGAAACTGCGTTCCAAGTCCTTTGTAAGAGATGTTCCCGGTAGGCTGTAAGAGCACTGTGCAGAGCGAATTGTTTCTTAGCTTCCCAAAGAAATGGAAGCAAGATGCTCTGGCTCCCAACTCGCCCTTTGGAAAGAAGCCTGCACGTTGTGCCTTTCAGCTCTAGGGCCATGTAGCACACCCAGAGCAGAAGTTCTGCTTCAGCCAGATCAGGCCTGCAAAGAAACTGCGTTTCACAGGCCTTTGTAAGAGATGATCCCGGTAGGCTGTAAGAGCACTGTGCAGAGCGAGTTGTTTCTTAGCTTCCCAAAGAGCTGGAAGCAAGATGCTCTGGGGCCCAACTCGCCCTTTGGAAAGAAGCCTGCACGTTGTGCCTTTCAGCTCCAGGGCAATGTAGCACACCCAGAGCAGAAGTTCTGCTTCAGCCAGATCAGGCCTGCAAAGAAACTGCGTTTCACAGGCCTTTGGAAGAGATGTTCCCGGTAGGCTGTAAGAGCACTGTGCAGAGCGAGTTGTTTCTTAGCTTCCCAAAGAGCTGGAGCAAGATGCTCTGGGGCCCAACTCGCCCTTTGGAAAGAAGCCTGCACATTGTGCCTTTCAGCTCTAGGGCAATGTAGCACACCCAGAGCAGAAGTTCTGCTTCAGCCAGAGCAGGCCTGCAAAGAAACTGCGTTTCACAGGCCTTTGTAAGAGATGTTCCCGGGAGGCTGTAAGAGCACTGTGCAGAGCGAGTTGTTTCTTAGCTTCCCAAAGAGCTGGAAGCAAGATGCTTTGTGGCCCAAACGCCCTTTGGAAAGAAGCCTGCACGTTGTGCCTTTCAGCTCTAGGGAAATGTAGCACACCCAGAGCAGAAGTTCTGCTTCAGCCAGATCAGGCCTGCAAAGAAACTGCGTTTCTCAGGCCTTTGGAAGAGATGTTCCCGGTAGGCTGTAAGAGCACGGTGCTGAGCGAGTTGTTTCTTAGCTTCCCAAAGAGCTGGAAGCAAGATGCTCTGGGGCTCAACTCGCCCTTTGGAAAGAAGCCTGCACGTTGTGCCTTTCAGCTCTAGGGCAATGTAGCACACCCAGAGCAGAAGTTCTGCTTCAGCCAGATCAGGCCTGCAAAGAAACTGCGTTTCACAGGCCTTTGTAAGAGATGTTCCCTGTAGGCTGTAAGAGCACTGTGCAGAGCGAGTCGTTCCTTAGCTCCCCAAAGAGCTGGAAGCAAGATGCTCTGGGGCCCAACTCGCCCTTTGGAAAGGAGGCTACACGTTGTGCCTTTGAGCTCTAGGGGAATGTAGTACACTCACAGCAGAAGTTCTGCTTCAGCCAGATCAGGCAAGCAAAGAAACTGCGTTTCACAGGCCTTTGTAAGAGATGTTCCCGGTAGGCTGTAAGAGCACTGTGCAGAGCGAGTTGTTTATTAGCTTCCCAAAGAGCTGCAAGCAAGATGCTCTGGGGCCCAACTCGCCCTTTGGAAAGAAGCCTGCACGTTGTGCCTTTCAGCTCTAGGGCAATGTAGCACACCCAGAGCAGAAGTTCTGCTTCAGCCAGATCAGGCCTGCAAAGAAACTGTGTTTCACAGGCCTTTGGAAGAGATGTTCCCGGTAGGCTGTAAAAGCACTGTGCAGAGCGAGTTGTTTCTTATCTTCCCAATGAGCTGGAAGCAAGATGCTCTGGGGCCCAACTCGACGTTTGGAAAGAAGCCTACACGTTGTGCCATTCAGTGCTAGGGCAATGTAGCACACCCAGAGCAGATGTTCTGCCTCAGCCAGATCAGGCCTGCAAAGAAACTGCGTTTCACAGGCCTTTTAAGAGATGTTCCCGGTAGGCTGTAAGCGCACTGTGCAGAGCGAGTTGTTTCTTAGCCTCCCAAAGAGCTGGAAGCAAGATGGTCTGGGGCCTAACTCGCCCTTTGGAAAGAAGACTACACGTTGTGCCTTTCAGCTCAAGGGCAATTTAGCACACCCAGAGCAGAATTTCTGCTTCAGCCAGATCAGGCCTGCAAAGAAACTGAGTTTCACAGGCCTTTGTAAGAGATGTTCCCGGTAGGCTGTAAGTGCACTGTGCTGAGCGAGGTGTTTCTGAGCTTCCCAAAGATCTGGAAACAAGATGCTCTGGGGCCCAACTCGCCCTTTGGAAAGAAGCCTGAACGTTGTGCCTTTCAGCTCTAGGGCAATGTGGCACACTCAGAGCAGAAGTTCTGCTTCAGCCAGAGCAGGCCTGCAAAGAAACTGCGTTTCACAGGCCTTTGTAAGAGATGTTCCCGGTAGGCTGTAAGAGCACTGTGCAGAGCGAGTTGTTTCTTAGCTTCCCAAAGAGCTGGAATCAAGAAGCTTTGTGGCCCAACTCGCCCTTTGGAAAGAAGCCTACACGTTGTGCCTTTCAGCTCTAGGGCAATGTAGCACACCCAGAGCAGAAGTTGCGCTTCAGCCAGATCAGGCCTGCCAAGAAACTGCGTTTCACAGGCCTTTGTAAGAGATGTTCCCGGTAGGCTGTAAGAGCACTGTGCAGAGCGAGTTGTTTCTTAGCTTCCCAAAGAGCTGGAAGCAAGATGCTCTGGGCCCCAACTCGCCCTTTGGAAAGAAGCCTGCACATTGTGCCTTTCTGCTCCAGGGCAATGTAGCACACCCAGAGCAGAAGTTCTGCTTCAGCCAGATCAGGCCTGCAAAGAAACTGCGTTTCACAGGCCTTTGTAAGAGATGTTCCCGGTAGGCTGTAAGAGCACTGTGCAGAGCGAGTTGTTTCTTAGCTTCCCAGAGAGATGTAAGCAAGATGCCCTGGGGCCCAACTCGCCCTTTGGAAAGAAGCCTGCACGTTGTGCCTTTCAGCTGTAGGGCAATGTAGCACACCCAGAGCAGGAGTTCTGCTTCAGCCAGATCAGGCCTGCAAAGAAACTTCGTTTCACAGGCCTTTGTAAGAGATGTTCCCGGTAGGCTGTAAGAGCACTGAGCAGAGCGAGTTGTTTCTTAGCTTCCCAAAGAGCTGGAAGCAAGATGCTCTGGGGCTCAACTCGCCCTTTGGAAAGAAGCCTGCACGTTGTGCCTTTCAGCTCTAGGGCAATGTAGCACAAACAGAGCAGAAGTTCCGCTTCAGCCAGATCAGGCCTGCAAAGAAACTGCGTTTCACAGGCCTTTGTAAGAGATGTTCCCGGTAGGCTGTAAGAGCACTGTGCAGAGCGAGTTGTTTGGTAGCTTCCCAAAGAGCTGGAAGCAAGAAGCTTTGTGGCCCAACTCGCCCTTTGGAAAGAAGCCTGCACGTTGTGCCTTTCAGCTCTAGGGCAATGTAGAACAACCAGAGCAGAAGTTCAGCTTCAGCCAGAGCAGGCCTGCAAAGAAACTGCGTTTCACAGGCCTTTGGAAGAGATGTTCCCGGTAGGCTGTAAGAGCACTGTGCAGAGCGAGTTGTTTGTTAGCTTCCCAAAGAGCTGGAAGCAAGATGCTCTGGCTCCCAACTCGCCCTTTGGAAAGAAGCCTGCACGTTGTGCCTTTCAGCTCTAGGGCAATGTAGCACACCCAGACCAGAAGTTCTGCTTCAGACAGATCAGGCCTGCAAAGAAACTGCGTTTCACAGGCCTTTGGAAGAGATGCTCCCACTAGGCTGTAAGAGCACTGTGCAGAGCGAGTTGTTTCTTAGCTTCCCAAAGAGCTGGAGCAAGATGCTCTGGGGCCCAACTCGCCCTTTGGAAAGAAGCCTGCACGTTGTGCCTTTCAGCTCTAGGGCAATGTAGCACACCCAGAGCAGAAGTTCTGCTTCAGCCAGATCAGGCAAGCAAAGAAACTGCGTTTCACAGGCCTTTTAAGAGATGTTCCCGGTAGGCTGTAAGCGCACTGTGCAGAGCGAGTTGATTCTTAGCCTCCCAAAGAGCTGGAAGCAACATGGTCTGGGGCCTAACTCGCCCTTTGGAAAGAAGACTACACGTTGTGCCTTTCAGCTCTAGGGCAATGTAGCACACCCAGAGCAGAAGTTCTGCTTCAGCCAGAGCAGGGCTGCAAAGAAACAGCGTTCCAAGTCCTTTGTGAGAGATGTTCCCGGTAGGCTGTAAGAGCACTGTGCAGAGCGAGTAGTTTCTTAGCTTCCCAAAGAAATGGAAGCAAGATCGTCTGGGGCCCAACTCGCCCTTTGGAAAGAAGCCTGCACGTTGTGCCTTTCAGCTCTAGGGCAATGTAGCACACCCAGAGCAGGAGTTCTGCTTCAGCCAGATCAGGCCTGCAAAGAAACTGCGTTTCACAGGCCTTTGTAAGAGATGTTCCCTGTAGGCTGTAAGAGCACTGTGCAGAGCGAGTCGTTCCGTAGCTCCCCAAAGAGCTGGAAGCAAGATGCTCTGGGGCCCAACTCGCCCTTTGGAAAGGAGCCTACACGTTGTGCCTTTGAGATCTAGGGGAATGTAGTACACTCAGAGCAGAAGTTCTGCTTCAGCCAGATCAGGCAAGCAAAGAAACTGCGTTTCACAGGCCTTTGTAAGAGATGTTCCCGGTAGGCTGTAAGAGCACTGTGCAGAGCGAGTTGTTTCTTAGCTTCCTAAAGAGCTGGAAGCAAGATGCTCTGGGGCCCAACTCGCCCTTTGGAAAGAAGCCTGCACGTTGTGCCTTTCAGCTCTAGGGCAATGTAGCACACCCAGAGCAGAAGATCTGCTTCAGCCAGATCAGGCCTGCAAAGAAACTGTGTTTCACAGGCCTTTGGAAGAGATGTTCCCGGTAGGCTGTAAAAGCACTGTGCAGAGCGAGTTGTTTCTTATCTTCCCAATGAGCTGGAAGCAAGATGCTCTGGGGCCCAACTCGACGTTTGGAAAGAAGCCTACACGTTGTGCCATTCAGCGCTAGGGCAATGTAGCACACCCAGAGCAGATGTTCTGCTTCAGCCAGATCTGGCCTGCAAAGAAACTGCATTTCACAGGCCTTTTAAGAGATGTTCCCGGTAGGCTGTAAGCGCACTGTGCAGAGCGAGTTGTTTCTTAGCCTCCCAAAGAGCTGGAAGCAAGATGCTCTGGGGCCCAACTCGCCCTTTGGAAAGAAGCCTGCACCTTGTGCCTTTCAGCTCCAGGGCAATGTAGCACACCCAGAGCAGAAGTTCTGCTTCAGCCAGATCAGGCCTGCAAAGAAACTGCGTTTCACAGGCCTTTGTAAGAGATGTTCCCGGTAGGCTGTAAGAGCACTGTGTAGAGCGAGTTGTTTCTTAGCTTCCCAAAGAGATGTAAGCAAGATGCTCTGGGGCCCAACTCGCCGTTTGGAAAGAAGCCTGCACGTTGTGCCTTTCAGCTCTAGGGCAATGTAGCACACCCAGAGCAGAAGTTCTGCTTCAGCCAGAGCAGGGCTGCAAAGAAACAGCGTTCCAAGTCCTTTGTGAGAGATGTTCCCGGTAGGCTGTAAGAGCACTGTGCAGAGCGAGTTGTTTCTTAGCTTCCCAAAGAAATGGAAGCAAGATGCTCTGGCTCCCAACTCGCCCTTTGGAAAGAAGCCTGCACGTTGTGCCTTTCAGCTCTAGGGCCATGTAGCACACCCAGAGCAGAATTTCTGCTTCAGCCAGATCAGGCCTGCAAAGAAACTGAGTTTCACAGGCCTTTGTAAGAGATGTTCCCGGTAGGCTGTAAGTGCACTGTGCTGAGCGAGGTGTTTCTGAGCTTCCCAAAGATCTGGAAACAATATGCTCTGGGGCCCAACTCGCCCTTTGGAAAGAAGCCTGAACGTTGTGCCTTTCAGCTCTAGGGCAATGTGGCACACCCAGAGCAGAAGGTCTGCTTCAGCCAGAGCAGGGCTGCAAAGAAACTGCGTTCCAAGTCCTTTGTAAGAGATGTTCCCGGTAGGCTGTAAGAGCACTGTGCAGAGCGAATTGTTTCTTAGCTTCCCAAAGAAATGGAAGCAAGATGCTCTGGCTCCCAACTCGCCCTTTGGAAAGAAGCCTGCACGTTGTGCCTTTCAGCTCTAGGGCCATGTAGCACACCCAGAGCAGAAGTTCTGCTTCAGCCAGATCAGGCCTGCAAAGAAACTGCGTTTCACAGGCCTTTGTAAGAGATGATCCCGGTAGGCTGTAATAGCACTGTGCAGAGCGAGTTGTTTCTTAGCTTCGCAAAGAGCTGGAAGAAAGGTGCTCTGGGGCTCAACTCGCCCTTTGGAAAGAAGCCTGCACGTTGTGCCTTTCAGCTCTAGGGCAATGTAGCACACCCAGAGCAGAAGTTCTGCTTCAGCCAGATCAGGCCTGCAAAGAAACTGCGTTTCACAGGCCTTTGTAAGAGATGTTCCCTGTAGGCTGTAAGAGCACTGTGCAGAGCGAGTCGTTCCTTAGCTCCCCAAAGAGCTGGAAGCAAGATGCTCTGGGGCCCAACTCGCCCTTTGGAAAGGAGGCTACACGTTGTGCCTTTGAGCTCTAGGGGAATGTAGTACACTCACAGCAGAAGTTCTGCTTCAGCCAGATCAGGCAAGCAAAGAAACTGCGTTTCACAGGCCTTTGTAAGAGATGTTCCCGGTAGGCTGTAAGAGCACTGTGCAGAGCGAGTTGTTTATTAGCTTCCCAAAGAGCTGCAAGCAAGATGCTCTGGGGCCCAACTCGCCCTTTGGAAAGAAGCCTGCACGTTGTGCCTTTCAGCTCTAGGGCAATGTAGCACACCCAGAGCAGAAGTTCTGCTTCAGCCAGATCAGGCCTGCAAAGAAACTGTGTTTCACAGGCCTTTGGAAGAGATGTTCCCGGTAGGCTGTAAAAGCACTGTGCAGAGCGAGTTGTTTCTTATCTTCCCAATGAGCTGGAAGCAAGATGCTCTGGGGCCCAACTCGACGTTTGGAAAGAAGCCTACACGTTGTGCCATTCAGTGCTAGGGCAATGTAGCACACCCAGAGCAGATGTTCTGCCTCAGCCAGATCAGGCCTGCAAAGAAACTGCGTTTCACAGGCCTTTTAAGAGATGTTCCCGGTAGGCTGTAAGCGCACTGTGCAGAGCGAGTTGTTTCTTAGCCTCCCAAAGAGCTGGAAGCAAGATGGTCTGGGGCCTAACTCGCCCTTTGGAAAGAAGACTACACGTTGTGCCTTTCAGCTCAAGGGCAATTTAGCACACCCAGAGCAGAATTTCTGCTTCAGCCAGATCAGGCCTGCAAAGAAACTGAGTTTCACAGGCCTTTGTAAGAGATGTTCCCGGTAGGCTGTAAGTGCACTGTGCTGAGCGAGGTGTTTCTGAGCTTCCCAAAGATCTGGAAACAAGATGCTCTGGGGCCCAACTCGCCCTTTGGAAAGAAGCCTGAACGTTGTGCCTTTCAGCTCTAGGGCAATGTGGCACACTCAGAGCAGAAGTTCTGCTTCAGCCAGAGCAGGCCTGCAAAGAAACTGCGTTTCACAGGCCTTTGTAAGAGATGTTCCCGGTAGGCTGTAAGAGCACTGTGCAGAGCGAGTTGTTTCTTAGCTTCCCAAAGAGCTGGAATCAAGAAGCTTTGTGGCCCAACTCGCCCTTTGGAAAGAAGCCTACACGTTGTGCCTTTCAGCTCTAGGGCAATGTAGCACACCCAGAGCAGAAGTTGCGCTTCAGCCAGATCAGGCCTGCCAAGAAACTGCGTTTCACAGGCCTTTGTAAGAGATGTTCCCGGTAGGCTGTAAGAGCACTGTGCAGAGCGAGTTGTTTCTTAGCTTCCCAAAGAGCTGGAAGCAAGATGCTCTGGGCCCCAACTCGCCCTTTGGAAAGAAGCCTGCACATTGTGCCTTTCTGCTCCAGGGCAATGTAGCACACCCAGAGCAGAAGTTCTGCTTCAGCCAGATCAGGCCTGCAAAGAAACTGCGTTTCACAGGCCTTTGTAAGAGATGTTCCCGGTAGGCTGTAAGAGCACTGTGCAGAGCGAGTTGTTTCTTAGCTTCCCAGAGAGATGTAAGCAAGATGCCCTGGGGCCCAACTCGCCCTTTGGAAAGAAGCCTGCACGTTGTGCCTTTCAGCTGTAGGGCAATGTAGCACACCCAGAGCAGGAGTTCTGCTTCAGCCAGATCAGGCCTGCAAAGAAACTTCGTTTCACAGGCCTTTGTAAGAGATGTTCCCGGTAGGCTGTAAGAGCACTGAGCAGAGCGAGTTGTTTCTTAGCTTCCCAAAGAGCTGGAAGCAAGATGCTCTGGGGCTCAACTCGCCCTTTGGAAAGAAGCCTGCACGTTGTGCCTTTCAGCTCTAGGGCAATGTAGCACAAACAGAGCAGAAGTTCCGCTTCAGCCAGATCAGGCCTGCAAAGAAACTGCGTTTCACAGGCCTTTGTAAGAGATGTTCCCGGTAGGCTGTAAGAGCACTGTGCAGAGCGAGTTGTTTGG